>NW_027672910.1:0-167000 GCF_964194105.1 Spermophilus citellus | reverse complement strand
TGACTGGCGAGATACACTGTCCTTGAAAGGGGTTGCCAAGCTTCCCAAAATTACGAATCTCCAGAAATCTCAGCAACTATTTTTTCACCCAAACTGGATGATACTTTCAGGTAATGATCAGTACACTAAGCCCACTTGGTTCCCCAAATTTCGTTCTTCTATGTTGAACCGTTCGTTTCCAGTAACTGTTTGAATTTTGGCGTTTCACTCTGTTTCCTCCAATATTGATAGGTGTACGTGGAACTCTAAATCAAACACGGTTTGTGCTAGCTTCTTGAAACTTGACACTATAATGTAGTTTCAAGTTCTGTCTCTAGGTTTTGTTTCCTCTTGATGTAGCCCTAAGCAGTGACTGGCGAGATACACTGTCCTTGAAAGGGGTTGCCAAGCTACCCAAAATTACGAATCTCCAGAAATCTCAGCAACTATTTTTTCACCCAAACTGGATGATACTTTCAGGTAATGATCAGTACACTAAGCCCAGTTGGTTCCCCAAATTTCGTTCTTCTATGTTGAAGCGTTCGTTTCCAGTAACAGTTTGAATTTTGGCGTTTCACTGTTTTCTCCTATATTGATAGATGTATGTGGAACTCTAAATCAAACACGGTTTGTGCTAGCTTCTTGAATCTTGACACGATAATGTAGTGTCAAGTTCTGTCTCTAGGTTTGTTTCCTCTTGATGTAGCCCTAAGCAGTGACTGGCGAGATACACTGTCCTTGAAAGGGGTTGCCAAGCTTCCCAAAATTACGAATCTCCAGAAATCTCAGCAACTATTTTTTCACCCAAACTGGATGATACTTTCAGGTAATGATCAGTACACTAAGCCCACTTGGTTCCCCAAATTTCGTTCTTCTATGTTGAAGCGTTCGTTTCCAGTAACAGTTTGAATGTTGGCGTTTCACTCTGCTTTCTCCTATATTGATAGACGTATGTGGAACTCTAAATCAAACACGGTTTGTGCTAGCTTCTTGAAACTTGACACGATAATGTAGTTTCAAGTTCTGTCTCTAGGTTTTGTTTCCTCTTGATGTTGCCCTAAGCAGTGACTGGCGAGATACACTGTCCTTGAAAGGGGTTGCCAAGCTACCCAAAATTACGAATCTCCAGAAATCTAGCAACTATTTTTTCACCCAAACTGGATGATACTTTCAGGTAATGATCAGTACACTAAGCCCAGTTGGTTCCCCAAATTTCGTTCTTCTATGTTGAAGCGTTCGTTTCCAGTAACAGTTTGAATTTTGGCGTTTCACTCTGTTTTCTCCTATATTGATAGATGTATGTGGAACTCTAAATCAAACACGGTTGTGCTAGCTTCTTGAAACTTGACACGATAATATAGTTTCAAGTTCTGTCTCTAGGTTTTGTTTCCTCTTGATGTAGCCCTAAGCAGTGACTGGCGAGATACACTGTCCTTGAAAGGGGTTGCCAAGCTTCCCAAAATTACGAATCTCCAGAAATCTCAGCAACTATTTTTTCACCCAAACTGGATGATACTTTCAGGTAATGATCAGTACACTAAGCCCACTTGGTTCCCCAAATTTCGTTCTTCTATGTTGAAGCGTTCGTTTCCAGTAACAGTTTGAATCTTGGCGTTTCACTCTGTTTCCTCCAATATTGATAGGTGTACGTGGAACTCTAAATCAAACACGGTTTGTGCTAGCTTCTTCAAACTTGACACGATAATGTAGTTTCAAGTTCTGTCTCTAGGTTTTGTTTCCTCTTGATGTAGCCCTAAGCAGTGACTGGCGAGATACACTGTCCTTGAAAGGGGTTGCCAAGCTTCCCAAAATTACGAATCTCCAGAAATCTCAGCAACTATTTTTTCACCCAAACTGGATGATACTTTCAGGTAATGATCAGTACACTAAGCCCACTTGGTTCCCCAAATTTCGTTCTTCTATGTTGAAGCGTTCGTTTCCAGTAACAGTTTGAATGTTGGCGTTTCACTCTGTTTTCTCCTATATTGATAGATGTATGTGGAACTCTAAATCAAACACGGTTTGTGCTAGCTTCTTCAAACTTGACACGATAATGTAGTTTCAAGTTCTATCTCTAGGTTTTGTTTCCTCTTGATGTAGCCCTAAGCAGTGACTGGCGAGATACACTGTCCTTGAAAGGGGTTGCCAAGCTTCCCAAAATTACGAATCTCCAGAAATCTCAGCAACTATTTTTTCACCCAAACTGGATGATACTTTCAGGTAATGATCAGTACACTAAGCCCAGTTGGTTCCCCAAATTTCGTTCTTCTATGTTGAAGCGTTCGTTTCCAGTAACAGTTTGAATTTTGGCGTTTCACTCTGTTTTCTCCTATATTGATAGATGTATGTGGAACTCTAAATCAAACACGGTTTGTGCTAGCTTCTTGAAACTTGACACTATAATGTAGTTTCAAGTTCTATCTCTAGGTTTTGTTTCCTCTTGATGTAGCCCTAAGCAGTGACTGGCGAGATACACTGTCCTTGAAAGGGGTTGCCAAGCTACCCAAAATTACGAATCTCCAGAAATCTCAGCAACTATTTTTTCACCCAAACTGGATGATACTTTCAGGTAATGATCAGTACACTAAGCCCACTTGGTTCCCCAAATTTCGTTCTTCTATGTTGAAGCGTTCGTTTCCAGTAACAGTTTGAATGTTGGCGTTTCAATCTGTTTTCTCCTATATTGATAGATGTATGTGGAACTCTAAATCAAACACGGTTTGTGCTAGCTTTTTGAAACTTGACACGATAATGTAGTTTCAAGTTCTATCTCGAGGTTTTGTTTCCTCTTGATGTAGCCCTAAGCAGTGACTGGCGAGATACACTGTCCTTGAAAGGGGTTGCCAAGCTTCCCAAAATTACGAATCTCCAGAAATCTCAGCAACTATTTTTTCACCCAAACTGGATGATACTTTCAGGTAATGATCAGTACACTAAGCCCACTTGGTTCCCCAAATTTCGTTCTTCTATGTTGAACCGTTCGTTTCCAGTAACAGTTTGAATTTTGGCGTTTCACTCTGTTTTCTCCTATATTGATAGATGTATGTGGAACTCTATATCAAATACGGTTTGTGATAGCTTCTTGAAACTTGACACGATAATGTAGTTTCAAGTTCTGTCTCTAGGTTTGTTTCCTCTTGATGTAGCCCTAAGCAGTGACTGGCGAGATACACTGTCCTTGAAAGGTGTTGCCAAGCTTCCCAAAATTACGAATCTCCAGAAATCTCAGCAACTATTTTTTCACCCAAACTGGATGATACTTTCAGGTAATGATCAGTACACTAAGCCCACTTGGTTCCCCAAATTTCGTTCTTCTATGTTGAAGCGTTCGTTTCCAGTAACAGTTTGAATGTTGGCGTTTCACTCTGCTTTCTCCTATATTGATAGACGTATGTGGAACTCTAAATCAAACACGGTTTGTGCTAGCTTCTTGAAACTTGACACGATAATGTAGTTTCAAGTTCTGTCTCTAGGTTTTGTTTCCTCTTGATGTTGCACTAAGCAGTGACTGGCGAGATACACTGTCCTTGAAAGGGGTTGCCAAGCTACCCAAAATTACGAATCTCCAGAAATCTAGCAACTATTTTTTCACCCAAACTGGATGATACTTTCAGGTAATGATCAGTACACTAAGCCCAGTTGGTTCCCCAAATTTCGTTCTTCTATGTTGAAGCGTTCGTTTCCAGTAACAGTTTGAATGTTGGCGTTTCACTCTGTTTTCTCCTATATTGATAGATGTATGTGGAACTCTAAATCAAACACGGTTGTGCTAGCTTCTTGAAACTTGACACGATAATATAGTTTCAAGTTCTGTCTCTAGGTTTTGTTTCCTCTTGATGTAGCCCTAAGCAGTGACTGGCGAGATACACTGTCCTTGAAAGGGGTTGCCAAGCTTCCCAAAATTACGAATCTCCAGAAATCTCAGCAACTATTTTTTCACCCAAACTGGATGATACTTTCAGGTAATGATCAGTACACTAAGCCCACTTGGTTCCCCAAATTTCGTTCTTCTATGTTGAAGCGTTCGTTTCCAGTAACAGTTTGAATCTTGGCGTTTCACTCTGTTTCCTCCAATATTGATAGGTGTACGTGGAACTCTAAATCAAACACGGTTTGTGCTAGCTTCTTCAAACTTGACACGATAATGTAGTTTCAAGTTCTGTCTCTAGGTTTTGTTTCCTCTTGATGTAGCCCTAAGCAGTGACTGGCGAGATACACTGTCCTTGAAAGGGGTTGCCCAGCTTCCCAAAATTACGAATCTCCAGAAATCTCAGCAACTATTTTTTCACCCAAACTGGATGATACTTTCAGGTAATGATCAGTACACTAAGCCCACTTGGTTCCCCAAATTTCGTTCTTCTATGTTGAAGCGTTCGTTTCCAGTAACAGTTTGAATCTTGGCGTTTCACTCTGTTTCCTCCAATATTGATAGGTGTACGTGGAACTCTAAATCAAACACGGTTTGTGCTAGCTTCTTCAAACTTGACACGATAATGTAGTTTCAAGTTCTGTCTCTAGGTTTTGTTTCCTCTTGATGTAGCCCTAAGCAGTGACTGGCGAGATACACTGTCCTTGAAAGGGGTTGCCAAGCTACCCAAAATTACGAATCTCCAGAAATCTCAGCAACTATTTTTTCACCCAAACTGGATGATACTTTCAGGTAATGATCAGTACACTAAGCCCAGTTGATTCCCCAAATTTCGTTCTTCTATGTTGAAGCGTTCGTTTCCAGTAACAGTTTGAATTTTGGCGTTTCACTCTGTTTTCTCCTATATTGATAGATGTATGTGGAACTCTAAATCAAACACGGTTTGTGCTAGCTTCTTGAAACTTCACACGATAACGTAGTTTCAAGTTCTATCTCTAGGTTTTGTTTCCTCTTGATGTAGCCCTAAGCAGTGACTGGCGAGATACACTGTCCTTGAAAGGGGTTGCCAAGCTTCCCAAAATTACGAATCTCCAGAAATCTCAGCAACTATTTTTTCACCCAAACTGGATGATACTTTCAGGTAATGATCAGTACACTAAGCCCACTTGGTTCCCCAAATTTCGTTCTTCTATGTTGAAGCGTTCGTTTCCAGTAACAGTTTGAATGTTGGCGTTTCACTCTGTTTTCTCCTATATTGATAGATGTATGTGGAACTCTAAATCAAACACGGTTTGTGCTAGCTTTTTGAAACTTGACACGATAATGTAGTTTCAAGTTCTATCTCGAGGTTTTGTTTCCTCTTGATGTAGCCCTAAGCAGTGACTGGCGAGATACACTGTCCTTGAAAGGGGTTGCCAAGCTTCCCAAAATTACGAATCTCCAGAAATCTCAGAAACTATTTTTTCACCCAAACTGGATGATACTTTCAGGTAATGATCAGTACACTAAGCCCACATGGTTCCCCAAATTTCGTTCTTCTATGTTGAACCGTTCGTTTCCAGTAACAGTTTGAATTTTGGCGTTTCACTCTGTTTTCTCCTATATTGATAGATGTATGTGGAACTCTATATCAAACACGGTTTGTGCTAGCTTCTTGAAACTTGACACGATAATGTAGTTTCAAGTTCTGACTCTAGGTTTGTTTCCTCTTGATGTAGCCCTAAGCAGTGACTGGCGAGATACACTGTCCTTGAAAGGGGTTGCCAAGCTTCCCAAAATTACGAATCTCCAGAAATCTCAGAAACTATTTTATCACCCAAACTGGATGATACTTTCAGGTAATGATCAGTACACTAAGCCCACTTGGTTCCCCAAATTTCGTTCTTCTATGTTGAAGCGTTCGTTTCCAGTAACAGTTTGAATGTTGGCGTTTCACTCTGTTTTCTCCTATATTGATAGACGTATGTGGAACTCTAAATCAAACACGGTTTATGCTAGCTTCGTGAAACTTGACACGATAATGTAGTTTCAAGTTCTGTCTCTAGGTTTTGTTTCCTCTTGATGTTGCCCTAAGCAGTGACTGGCGAGATACACTGTCCTTGAAAGGGGTTGCCAAGCTACCCAAAATTACGCATCTCCAGAAATCTCAGCAACTATTTTTTCACCCAAACTGGATGATACTTTCAGGTAATGATCAGTACACTAAGCCCAGTTGGTTCCCCAAATTTCGTTCTTCTATGTTGAAGCGTTCGTTTCCAGTAACAGTTTGAATGTTGGCGTTTCACTCTGTTTTCTCCTATATTGATAGATGTATGTGGAACTCTAAATCAAACACGGTTTGTGCTACCTTTTTGAAACTTGACACGATAATGTAGTTTCACGTTCTATCTCGAGGTTTTGTTTCCTCTTGATGTAGCCCTAAGCAGTGACTGGCGAGATACACTGTCCTTGAAAGGGGTTGCCAAGCTTCCCAAAATTACGAATCTCCAGAAATCTCAGAAACTATTTTTTCACCCAAACTGGATGATACTTTCAGGTAATGATCAGTACACTAAGCCCACTTGGTTCCCCAAATTTCGTTCTTCTATGTTGAAGCGTTCGTTTCCAGTAACAGTTTGAATTTTGGCGTTTCACTCTGTTTTCTCCTATATTGATAGATATATGTGGAACTCTAAATCAAACACGGTTTGTGCTAGCTTCTTGAAACTTGACACGATAATGTAGTTTCAAGTTCTGTCTCTAGGTTTTGTTTCCTCTTGATGTAGCCCTAAGCAGTGACTGGCGAGATACACTGTCCTTGAAAGGGGTTGCCAAGCTTCCCAAAATTACGAATCTCCAGAAATCTCAGAAACTATTTTTTCACCCAAACTGGATGATACTTTCAGGTAATGATCAGTACACTAAGCCCACTTGGTTCCCCAAATTTCGTTCTTCTATTTTGAAGCGTTCGTTTCCAGTAACAGTTTGAATTTTGGCGTTTCACTCTGTTTTCTCCTATATTGATAGATGTATGTGGAACTCTAAATCAAACACGGTTGTGCTAGCTTCTTGAAACTTGACACGATAATATAGTTTCAAGTTCTATCTCTAGGTTTTGTTTCCTCTTGATGTAGCCCTAAGCAGTGACTGGCGAGATACACTGTCCTTGAAAGGGGTTGCCAAGCTTCCCAAAATTACGAATCTCCAGAAATCTCAGAAACTATTTTTTCACCCAAACTGGATGATACTTTCAGGTAATGATCAGTACACTAAGCCCAGTTGGTTCCCCAAATTTCGTTCTTCTATGTTGAAGCGTTCGTTTCCAGTAACAGTTTGAATTTTGGCGTTTCACTCTGTTTTCTCCTATATTGATAGATGTATGTGGAACTCTAAATCAAACACGGTTTGTGCTAGCTTCTTGAAACTTCACACGATAACGTAGTTTCAAGTTCTATCTCTAGGTTTTGTTTCCTCTTGATGTAGCCCTAAGCAGTGACTGGCGAGATACACTGTCCTTGAAAGGGGTTGCCAAGCTTCCCAAAATTACGAATCTCCAGAAATCTCAGCAACTATTTTTTCACCCAAACTGGATGATACTTTCAGGTAATGATCAGTACACTAAGCCCACTTGGTTCCCCAAATTTCGTTCTTCTATGTTGAAGCGTTCGTTTCCAGTAACAGTTTGAATGTTGGCGTTTCACTCTGTTTTCTCCTATATTGATAGATGTATGTGGAACTCTAAATCAAACACGGTTTGTGCTAGCTTTTTGAAACTTGACACGATAATGTAGTTTCAAGTTCTATCTCGAGGTTTTGTTTCCTCTTGATGTAGCCCTAAGCAGTGACTGGCGAGATACACTGTCCTTGAAAGGGGTTGCCAAGCTTCCCAAAATTACGAATCTCCAGAAATCTCAGCAACTATTTTTTCACCCAAACTGGATGATACTTTCAGGTAATGATCAGTACACTAAGCCCAGTTGGTTCCCCAAATTTCGTTCTTCTATGTTGAAGCGTTCGTTTCCAGTAACAGTTTGAATGTTGGCGTTTCACTCTGCTTTCTCCTATATTGATAGATGTATGTGGAACTCTAAATCAAACACGGTTTGTGCTAGCTTTTTGAAACTTGACACGATAATGTAGTTTCACGTTCTATCTCGAGGTTTTGTTTCCTCTTGATGTAGCCCTAAGCAGTGACTGGCGAGATACACTGTCCTTGAAAGGGGTTGCCAAGCTTCCCAAAATTACGAATCTCCAGAAATCTCAGAAACTATTTTTTCACCCAAACTGGATGATACTTTCAGGTAATGATCAGTACACTAAGCCCACTTGGTTCCCCAAATTTCGTTCTTCTATGTTGAAGCGTTCGTTTCCAGTAACAGTTTGAATTTTGGCGTTTCACTCTGTTTTCTCCTATATTGATAGATGTATGTGGAACTCTAAATCAAACACGGTTTGTGCTAGCTTCTTGAAACTTGACACAATAATGTAGTTTCAAGTTCTGTCTCTAGGTTTTGTTTCCTCTTGATGTAGCCCTAAGCAGTGACTGGCGAGATACACTGTCCTTGAAAGGGTTTGCCAAGCTTCCCAAAATTACGAATCTCCAGAAATCTCAGAAACTATTTTTTCACCCAAACTGGATGATACTTTCAGGTAATGATCAGTACACTAAGCCCAGTTGGTTCCCCAAATTTCGTTCTTCTATGTTGAAGCTTTCGTTTCCAGTAACAGTTTGAATTTTGGCGTTTCACTCTGTTTTCTCCTATATTGATAGATGTATGTGGAACTCTAAATCAAACACGGTTGTGCTAGCTTCTTGAAACTTGACACGATAATATAGTTTCAAGTTCTATCTCTAGGTTTTGTTTCCTCTTGATGTAGCCCTAAGCAGTGACTGGCGAGATACACTGTCCTTGAAAGGGGTTGCCAAGCTTCCCAAAATTACGAATCTCCAGAAATCTCAGCAACTATTTTTTCACCCAAACTGGATGATACTTTCAGGTAATGATCAGTACACTAAGCCCAGTTGGTTCCCCAAATTTCGTTCTTCTATGTTGAAGCGTTCGTTTCCAGTAACAGTTTGAATTTTGGCGTTTCACTCTGTTTTCTCCTATATTGAGAGATGTATGTGGAACTCTAAATCAAACACGGTTTGTGCTAGCTTCTTGAAACTTGACATGATAATGTAGTTTCAAGTTCTGTCTCGAGGTTTTGTTACCTCTTGATGTAGCCCTAAGCAGTGACTGGCGAGATACACTGTCCTTGAAACGGGTTGCCAAGCTTCCCAAAATTACGAATCTCCAGAAATCTCAGCAACTATTTTTTCACCCAAACTGGATGATACTTTCAGGTAATGATCAGTACACTAAGCCCACTTGGTTCCCCAAATTTCGTTCTTCTATGTTGAAGCGTTCGTTTCCAGTAACAGTTTGAATCTTGGCGTTTCACTCTGTTTCCTCCAATATTGATAGGTGTACGTGGAACTCTAAATCAAACACGGTTTGTGCTAGCTTCTTCAAACTTGACACGATAATGTAGTTTCAAGTTCTGTCTCTAGGTTTTGTTTCCTCTTGATGTAGCCCTAAGCAGTGACTGGCGAGATACACTGTCCTTGAAAAAGGTTGTCAAGCTACCCAAAATTACAAATCTCCAGAAATCTCAGCAACTATTTTTTCACCCAAACTGGATGATACTTTCAGGTAATGATCAGTACACTAAGCCCAGTTGGTTCCCCAAATTTCGTTCTTCTATGTTGAAGCGTTCGTTTCCAGTAACAGTTTGAATTTTGGCGTTTCACTCTGTTTTCTCCTATATTGATAGATGTATGTGGAACTCTAAATCAAACAAGGTTTGTGCTAGCTTCTTGAAACTTGACACGATAATGTAGTTTCAAGTTCTATCTCTAGGTTTTGTTTCCTCTTGATGTAGCCCTAAGCAGTGACTGGCGAGATACACTGTCCTTGAAAGGGGTTGCCAAGCTTCCCAAAATTACGAATCTCCAGAAATCTCAGCAACTATTTTTTCACCCAAACTGGATGATACTTTCAGGTAATGATCAGTACACTAAGCCCACTTGGTTCCCCAAATTTCGTTCTTCTATGTTGAACCGTTCGTTTCCAGTAACAGTTTGAATGTTGGCGTTTCACTCTGTTTTCTCCTATATTGATAGATGTATGTGGAACTCTAAATCAAACACGGTTTGTGCTAGCTTTTTGAAACTTGACACGATAATGTAGTTTCAAGTTCTATCTCGAGGTTTTGTTTCCTCTTGATGTAGCCCTAAGCAGTGACTGGCGAGATACACTGTCCTTGAAAGGGGTTGCCAAGCTTCCCAAAATTACGAATCTCCAGAAATCTCAGAAACTATTTTTTCACCCAAACTGGATGATACTTTCAGGTAATGATCAGTACACTAAGCCCACTTGGTTCCCCAAATTTCGTTCTTCTATGTTGAACCGTTCGTTTCCAGTAACAGTTTGAATTTTGGCGTTTCACTCTGTTTTCTCCTATATTGATAGATGTATGTGGAACTCTAAATCAAACACGGTTTGTGCTAGCTTTTTGAAACTTGACACGATAATATAGTTTCAAATTCTATCTCGAGGTTTTGTTTCCTCTTGATGTAGCCCTAAGCAGTGACTGGCGAGATACACTGTCCTTGAAACGGGTTGCCAAGCTTCCCAAAATTACGAATCTCCAGAAATCTCAGAAACTATTTTTTCACCCAAACTGGATGATACTTTCAGGTAATGATCAGTACACTAAGCCCACTTGGTTCCCCAAATTTCGTTCTTCTATGTTGAACCGTTCGTTTCCAGTAACAGTTTGAATTTTGGCGTTTCACTCTGTTTTCTCCTATATTGATAGATGTATGTGGAACTCTAAATCAAACACGGTTTGTGCTAGCTTTTTGAAACTTGACACGATAATATAGTTTCAAGTTCTATCTCGAGGTTTTGTTTCCTCTTGATGTAGCCCTAAGCAGTGACTGGCGAGATACACTGTCCTTGAAAGGGGTTGCCAAGCTTCCCAAAATTACGAATCTCCAGAAATCTCAGCAACTATTTTTTCACCCAAACTGGATGATACTTTCAGGTAATGATCAGTACACTAAGCCCACTTGGTTCCCCAAATTTCGTTCTTCTATGTTGAACCGTTCGTTTCCAGTAACAGTTTGAATTTTGGCGTTTCACTCTGTTTTCTCCTATATTGATAGATGTATGTGGAACTCTATATCAAACACGGTTTGTGCTAGCTTCTTGAAACTTGACACGATTATGTAGTTTCAAGTTCTGTCTCTAGGTTTGTTTCCTCTTGATGTAGCCCTAAGCAGTGACTGGCGAGATACACTGTCCTTGAAAGGGGTTGCCAAGCTTCCCAAAATTACGAATCTCCAGAAATCTCAGCAACTATTTTTTCACCCAAACTGGATGATACTTTCAGGTAATGATCAGTACACTAAGCCCACTTGGTTCCCCAAATTTCGTTCTTCTATGTTGAAGCTTTCGTTTCCAGTAACAGTTTGAATTTTGGCGTTTCACTCTGTTTTCTCCTATATTGAGAGATGTATGTGGAACTCTAAATCAAACACGGTTTGTGCTAGCTTCTTGAAACTTGACATGATAATGTAGTTTCAAGTTCTGTCTCGAGGTTTTGTTACCTCTTGATGTAGCCCTAAGCAGTGACTGGCGAGATACACTGTCCTTGAAACGGGTTGCCAAGCTTCCCAAAATTACGAATCTCCAGAAATCTCAGCAACTATTTTTTCACCCAAACTGGATGATACTTTCAGGTAATGATCAGTACACTAAGCCCACTTGGTTCCCCAAATTTCGTTCTTCTATGTTGAAGCGTTCGTTTCCAGTAACAGTTTGAATCTTGGCGTTTCACTCTGTTTCCTCCAATATTGATAGGTGTACGTGGAACTCTAAATCAAACACGGTTTGTGCTAGCTTCTTCAAACTTGACACGATAATGTAGTTTCAAGTTCTGTCTCTAGGTTTTGTTTCCTCTTGATGTAGCCCTAAGCAGTGACTGGCGAGATACACTGTCCTTGAAAAAGGTTGTCAAGCTACCCAAAATTACAAATCTCCAGAAATCTCAGCAACTATTTTTTCACCCAAACTGGATGATACTTTCAGGAAATGATCAGTACACTAAGCCCAGTTGGTTCCCCAAATTTCGTTCTTCTATGTTGAAGCGTTCGTTTCCAGTAACAGTTTGAATTTTGGCGTTTCACTCTGTTTTCTCCTATATGGATAGATGTATGTGGAACTCTAAATCAAACAAGGTTTGTGCTAGCTTCTTGAAACTTGACACGATAATGTAGTTTCAAGTTCTATCTCTAGGTTTTGTTTCCTCTTGATGTAGCCCTAAGCAGTGACTGGCGAGATACACTGTCCTTGAAAGGGGTTGCCAAGCTTCCCAAAATTACGAATCTCCAGAAATCTCAGCAACTATTTTTTCACCCAAACTGGATGATACTTTCAGGTAATGATCAGTACACTAAGCCCACTTGGTTCCCCAAATTTCGTTCTTCTATGTTGAACCGTTCGTTTCCAGTAACAGTTTGAATGTTGGCGTTTCACTCTGTTTTCTCCTATATTGATAGATGTATGTGGAACTCTAAATCAAACACGGTTTGTGCTAGCTTTTTGAAACTTGACACGATAATGTAGTTTCAAGTTCTATCTCGAGGTTTTGTTTCCTCTTGATGTAGCCCTAAGCAGTGACTGGCGAGATACACTGTCCTTGAAAGGGGTTGCCAAGCTTCCCAAAATTACGAATCTCCAGAAATCTCAGCAACTATTTTTTCACCCAAACTGGATGATACTTTCAGGTAATGATCAGTACACTAAGCCCACTTGGTTCCCCAAATTTCGTTCTTCTATGTTGAACCGTTCGTTTCCAGTAACAGTTTGAATTTTGGCGTTTCACTCTGTTTTCTCCTATATTGATAGATGTATGTGGAACTCTAAATCAAACACGGTTTGTGCTAGCTTTTTGAAACTTGACACGATAATATAGTTTCAAATTCTATCTCGAGGTTTTGTTTCCTCTTGATGTAGCCCTAAGCAGTGACTGGCGAGATACACTGTCCTTGAAACGGGTTGCCAAGCTTCCCAAAATTACGAATCTCCAGAAATCTCAGAAACTATTTTTTCACCCAAACTGGATGATACTTTCAGGTAATGATCAGTACACTAAGCCCACTTGGTTCCCCAAATTTCGTTCTTCTATGTTGAACCGTTCGTTTCCAGTAACAGTTTGAATTTTGGCGTTTCACTCTGTTTTCTCCTATATTGATAGATGTATGTGGAACTCTAAATCAAACACGGTTTGTGCTAGCTTTTTGAAACTTGACACGATAATATAGTTTCAAGTTCTATCTCGAGGTTTTGTTTCCTCTTGATGTAGCCCTAAGCAGTGACTGGCGAGATACACTGTCCTTGAAAGGGGTTGCCAAGCTTCCCAAAATTACGAATCTCCAGAAATCTCAGCAACTATTTTTTCACCCAAACTGGATGATACTTTCAGGTAATGATCAGTACACTAAGCCCACTTGGTTCCCCAAATTTCGTTCTTCTATGTTGAACCGTTCGTTTCCAGTAACAGTTTGAATTTTGGCGTTTCACTCTGTTTTCTCCTATATTGATAGATGTATGTGGAACTCTATATCAAACACGGTTTGTGCTAGCTTCTTGAAACTTGACACGATTATGTAGTTTCAAGTTCTGTCTCTAGGTTTGTTTCCTCTTGATGTAGCCCTAAGCAGTGACTGGCGAGATACACTGTCCTTGAAAGGGGTTGCCAAGCTTCCCAAAATTACGAATCTCCAGAAATCTCAGCAACTATTTTTTCACCCAAACTGGATGATACTTTCAGGTAATGATCAGTACACTAAGCCCACTTGGTTCCCCAAATTTCGTTCTTCTATGTTGAAGCTTTCGTTTCCAGTAACAGTTTGAATTTTGGCGTTTCACTCTGTTTTCTCCTATATTGAGAGATGTATGTGGAACTCTAAATCAAACACGGTTTGTGCTAGCTTCTTGAAACTTGACACGATAATGTAGTTTCAAGTTCTGTCTCGAGGTTTTGTTTCCTCTTGATGTAGCCCTAAGCAGTGACTGGCGAGATACACTGTCCTTGAAAGGGGTTGCCAAGCTTCCCAAAATTACGAATCTCCAGAAATCTCAGCAACTATTTTTTCACCCAAACTGGATGATACTTTCAGGTAATGATCAGTACACTAAGCCCACTTGGTTCCCCAAATTTCGTTCTTCTATGTTGAAGCGTTCGTTTCCAGTAACAGTTTGAATCTTGGCGTTTCACTCTGTTTCCTCCAATATTGATAGGTGTACGTGGAACTCTAAATCAAACACGGTTTGTGCTAGCTTCTTCAAACTTGACACGATAATGTAGTTTCAAGTTCTGTCTCTAGGTTTTGTTTCCTCTTGATGTAGCCCTAAGCAGTGACTGGCGAGATACACTGTCCTTGAAAGGGGTTGCCAAGCTTCCCAAAATTACGAATCTCCAGAAATCTCAGCAACTATTTTTTCACCCAAACTGGATGATACTTTCAGGTAATGATCAGTACACTAAGCCCACTTGGTTCCCCAAATTTCGTTCTTCTATGTTGAAGCGTTTGGTCCAGTAACAGTTTGAATCTTGGCGTTTCACTCTGTTTCCTCCAATATTGATAGGTGTACGTGGAACTCTAAATCAAATCGGTTTGTGCTAGCTTCTTCAAACTTGACACGATAATGTAGTTTCAAGTTCTGTCTCTAGGTTTTGTTTCCTCTTGATGTAGCCCTAAGCAGTGACTGGCGAGATACACTGTCCTTGAAAGGGGTTGCCAAGCTACCCAAAATTACGAATCTCCAGAAATCTCAGCAACTATTTTTTCACCCAAACTGGATGATACTTTCAGGTAATGATCAGTACACTAAGCCCAGTTGGTTCCCCAAATTTCGTTCTTCTATGTTGAAGCGTTCGTTTCCAGTAACAGTTTGAATTTTGGCGTTTCACTCTGTTTTCTCCTATATTGATAGATGTATGTGGAACTCTAAATCAAACACGGTTTGTGCTAGCTTCTTGAAACTTGACACGATAATGTAGTTTCAAGTTCTATCTCTAGGTTTTGTTTCCTCTTGATGTAGCCCTAAGCAGTGACTGGCGAGATACACTGTCCTTGAAAGGGGTTGCCAAGCTTCCCAAAATTACGAATCTCCAGAAATCTCAGCAACTATTTTTTCACCCAAACTGGATGATACTTTCAGGTAATGATCAGTACACTAAGCCCACTTGGTTCCCCAAATTTCGTTCTTCTATGTTGAAGCGTTCGTTTCCAGTAACAGTTTGAATGTTGGCGTTTCACTCTGTTTTCTCCTATATTGATAGATGTATGTGGAACTCTAAATCAAACACGGTTTGTGCTAGCTTTTTGAAACTGGACACGATAATGTAGTTTCAAGTTCTATCTCGAGGTTTTGTTTCCTCTTGATGTAGCCCTAAGCAGTGACTGGCGAGATACACTGTCCTTGAAAGGGGTTGCCAAGCTTCCCAAAATTACGAATCTCCAGAAATCTCAGAAACTATTTTTTCACCCAAACTGGATGATACTTTCAGGTAATGATCAGTACACTAAGCCCACTTGGTTCCCCAAATTTCGTTCTTCTATGTTGAACCGTTCGTTTCCAGTAACAGTTTGAATTTTGGCGTTTCACTCTGTTTTCTCCTATATTGAGAGATGTATGTGGAACTCTAAATCAAACACGGTTTGTGCTAGCTTCTTGAAACTTGACACGATAATGTAGTTTCAAGTTCTGTCTCTAGGTTTGTTTCCTCTTGATGTAGCCCTAAGCAGTGACTGGCGAGATACACTGTCCTTGAAAGGGGTTGCCAAGCTTCCCAAAATTACGAATCTCCAGAAATCTCAGCAACTATTTTTTCACCCAAACTGGATGATGCTTTCAGGTAATGATCAGTACACTAAGCCCAGTTGGTTCCCCAAATTTCGTTCTTCTATGTTGAAGCGTTCGTTTCCAGTAACAGTTTGAATTTTGGCGTTTCACTCTGTTTTCTCCTATATTGATAGATGTATGTGGAACTCTAAATCAAACACGGTTGTGCTAGCTTCTTGAAACTTGACACGATAATATAGTTTCAAGTTCTATCTCTAGGTTTTGTTTCCTCTTGATGTAGCCCTAAGCAGTGACTGGCGAGATACACTGTCCTTGAAAGGGGTTGCCAAGCTACCCAAAATTACGAATCTCCAGAAATCTCAGCAACTATTTTTTCACCCAAACTGGATGATACTTTCAGGTAATGATCAGTACACTAAGCCCACTTGGTTCCCCAAATTTCGTTCTTCTATGTTGAACCGTTCGTTTCCAGTAACAGTTTGAATTTTGGCGTTTCACTCTGTTTTCTCCTATATTGAGAGATGTATGTGGAACTCTAAATCAAACACGGTTTGTGCTAGCTTCTTGAAACTTGACACGATAATGTAGTTTCAAGTTCTGTCTCGAGGTTTTGTTTCCTCTTGATGTAGCCCTAAGCAGTGACTGGCGAGATACACTGTCCTTGAAAGGGGTTGCCAAGCTTCCCAAAATTACGAATCTCCAGAAATCTCAGCAACTATTTTTTCACCCAAACTGGATGATACTTTCAGGTAATGATCAGTACACTAAGCCCACTTGGTTCCCCAAATTTCGTTCTTCTATGTTGAAGCGTTCGTTTCCAGTAACAGTTTGAATCTTGGCGTTTCACTCTGTTTCCTCCAATATTGATAGGTGTACGTGGAACTCTAAATCAAACACGGTTTGTGCTAGCTTCTTCAAACTTGACACGATAATGTAGTTTCAAGTTCTGTCTCTAGGTTTTGTTTCCTCTTGATGTAGCCCTAAGCAGTGACTGGCGAGATACACTGTCCTTGAAAGGGGTTGCCAAGCTTCCCAAAATTACGAATCTCCAGAAATCTCAGCAACTATTTTTTCACCCAAACTGGATGATACTTTCAGGTAATGATCAGTACACTAAGCCCACTTGGTTCCCCAAATTTCATTCTTCTATGTTGAAGCGTTCGGTCCAGTAACAGTTTGAATCTTGGCGTTTCACTCTGTTTCCTCCAATATTGATAGGTGTACGTGGAACTCTAAATCAAACACGGTTTGTGCTAGCTTCTTCAAACTTGACACGATAATGTAGTTTCAAGTTCTGTCTCTAGGTTTTGTTTCCTCTTGATGTAGCCCTAAGCAGTGACTGGCGAGATACACTGTCCTTGAAAGGGGTTGCCAAGCTACCCAAAATTACGAATCTCCAGAAATCTCAGCAACTATTTTTTCACCCAAACTGGATGATACTTTCAGGTAATGATCAGTACACTAAGCCCAGTTGGTTCCCCAAATTTCGTTCTTCTATGTTGAAGCGTTCGTTTCCAGTAACAGTTTGAATTTTGGCGTTTCACTCTGTTTTCTCCTATATTGATAGATGTATGTGGAACTCTAAATCAAACACGGTTTGTGCTAGCTTCTTGAAACTTGACACGATAATGTAGTTTCAAGTTCTATCTCTAGGTTTTGTTTCCTCTTGATGTAGCCCTAAGCAGTGACTGGCGAGATACACTGTCCTTGAAAGGGGTTGCCAAGCTTCCCAAAATTACGAATCTCCAGAAATCTCAGCAACTATTTTTTCACCCAAACTGGATGATACTTTCAGGTAATGATCAGTACACTAAGCCCACTTGGTTCCCCAAATTTCGTTCTTCTATGTTGAAGCGTTCGTTTCCAGTAACAGTTTGAATGTTGGCGTTTCACTCTGTTTTCTCCTATATTGATAGATGTATGTGGAACTCTAAATCAAACACGGTTTGTGCTAGCTTTTTGAAACTTGACACGATAATGTAGTTTCAAGTTCTATCTCGAGGTTTTGTTTCCTCTTGATGTAGCCCTAAGCAGTGACTGGCGAGATACACTGTCCTTGAAAGGGGTTGCCAAGCTTCCCAAAATTACGAATCTCCAGAAATCTCAGAAACTATTTTTTCACCCAAACTGGATGATACTTTCAGGTAATGATCAGTACACTAAGCCCACTTGGTTCCCCAAATTTCGTTCTTCTATGTTGAAGCGTTCGTTTCCAGTAACAGTTTGAATTTTGGCGTTTCACTCTGTTTTCTCCTATATTGATAGATGTATGTGGAACTCTAAATCAAACACGGTTTGTGCTAGCTTTTTGAAACTTGACACGATAATATAGTTTCAAGTTCTATCTCGAGGTTTTGTTTCCTCTTGATGTAGCCCTAAGCAGTGACTGGCGAGATACACTGTCCTTGAAAGGGGTTGCCAAGCTTCCCAAAATTACGAATCTCCAGAAATCTCAGAAACTATTTTTTCACCCAAACTGGATGATACTTTCAGGTAATGATCAGTACACTAAGCCCACTTGGTTCCCCAAATTTCGTTCTTCTATGTTGAACCGTTCGTTTCCAGTAACAGTTTGAATTTTGGCGTTTCACTCTGTTTTCTCCTATATTGATAGATGTATGTGGAACTCTATATCAAACACGGTTTGTGCTAGCTTCTTGAAACTTGACACGATAATGTAGTTTCAAGTTCTGTCTCTAGGTTTGTTTCCTCTTGATGTAGCCCTAAGCAGTGACTGGCGAGATACACTGTCCTTGAAAGGGGTTGCCAAGCTTCCCAAAATTACGAATCTCCAGAAATCTCAGCAACTATTTTTTCACCCAAACTGGATGATACTTTCAGGTAATGATCAGTACACTAAGCCCACTTGGTTCCCCAAATTTCGTTCTTCTATGTTGAACCGTTCGTTTCCAGTAACAGTTTGAATTTTGGCGTTTCACTCTGTTTTCTCCTATATTGAGAGATGTATGTGGAACTCTAAATCAAACACGGTTTGTGCTAGCTTCTTGAAACTTGACACGATAATGTAGTTTCAAGTTCTGTCTCTAGGTTTGTTTCCTCTTGATGTAGCCCTAAGCAGTGACTGGCGAGATACACTGTCCTTGAAAGGGGTTGCCAAGCTTCCCAAAATTACGAATCTCCAGAAATCTCAGCAACTATTTTTTCACCCAAACTGGATGATGCTTTCAGGTAATGATCAGTACACTAAGCCCAGTTGGTTCCCCAAATTTCGTTCTTCTATGTTGAAGCGTTCGTTTCCAGTAACAGTTTGAATTTTGGCGTTTCACTCTGTTTTCTCCTATATTGATAGATGTATGTGGAACTCTAAATCAAACACGGTTGTGCTAGCTTCTTGAAACTTGACACGATAATATAGTTTCAAGTTCTATCTCTAGGTTTTGTTTCCTCTTGATGTAGCCCTAAGCAGTGACTGGCGAGATACACTGTCCTTGAAAGGGGTTGCCAAGCTACCCAAAATTACGAATCTCCAGAAATCTCAGCAACTATTTTTTCACCCAAACTGGATGATACTTTCAGGTAATGATCAGTACACTAAGCCCAGTTGGTTCCCCAAATTTCGTTCTTCTATGTTGAAGCGTTCGTTTCCAGTAACAGTTTGAATTTTGGCGTTTCACTCTGTTTTCTCCTATATTGAGAGATGTATGTGGAACTCTAAATCAAACACGGTTTGTGCTAGCTTCTTGAAACTTGACACGATAATGTAGTTTCAAGTTCTGTCTCGAGGTTTTGTTTCCTCTTGATGTAGCCCTAAGCAGTGACTGGCGAGATACACTGTCCTTGAAAGGGGTTGCCAAGCTTCCCAAAATTACGAATCTCCAGAAATCTCAGCAACTATTTTTTCACCCAAACTGGATGATACTTTCAGGTAATGATCTGTACACTAAGCCCACTTGGTTCCCCAAATTTCGTTCTTCTATGTTGAAGCGTTCGTTTCCAGTAACAGTTTGAATCTTGGCGTTTCACTCTGTTTCCTCCAATATTGATAGGTGTACGTGGAACTCTAAATCAAACACGGTTTGTGCTAGCTTCTTCAAACTTGACACGATAATGTAGTTTCAAGTTCTGTCTCTAGGTTTTGTTTCCTCTTGATGTAGCCCTAAGCAGTGACTGGCGAGATACACTGTCCTTGAAAGGGGTTGCCAAGCTTCCCAAAATTACGAATCTCCAGAAATCTCAGCAACTATTTTTTCACCCAAACTGGATGATACTTTCAGGTAATGATCAGTACACTAAGCCCACTTGGTTCCCCAAATTTCATTCTTCTATGTTGAAGCGTTCGGTCCAGTAACAGTTTGAATCTTGGCGTTTCACTCTGTTTCCTCCAATATTGATAGGTGTACGTGGAACTCTAAATCAAACACGGTTTGTGCTAGCTTCTTCAAACTTGACACGATAATGTAGTTTCAAGTTCTGTCTCTAGGTTTTGTTTCCTCTTGATGTAGCCCTAAGCAGTGACTGGCGAGATACACTGTCCTTGAAAGGGGTTGCCAAGCTACCCAAAATTACGAATCTCCAGAAATCTCAGCAACTATTTTTTCACCCAAACTGGATGATACTTTCAGGTAATGATCAGTACACTAAGCCCAGTTGGTTCCCCAAATTTCGTTCTTCTATGTTGAAGCGTTCGTTTCCAGTAACAGTTTGAATTTTGGCGTTTCACTCTGTTTTCTCCTATATTGATAGATGTATGTGGAACTCTAAATCAAACACGGTTTGTGCTAGCTTCTTGAAACTTGACACGATAATGTAGTTTCAAGTTCTGTCTCTAGGTTTTGTTTCCTCTTGATGTAGCCCTAAGCAGTGACTGGCGAGATACACTGTCCTTGAAAGGGGTTGCCAAGCTTCCCAAAATTACGAATCTCCAGAAATCTCAGCAACTATTTTTTCACCCAAACTGGATGATACTTTCAGGTAATGATCAGTACACTAAGCCCACTTGGTTCCCCAAATTTCGTTCTTCTATGTTGAAGCGTTCGTTTCCAGTAACAGTTTGAATGTTGGCGTTTCACTCTGTTTTCTCCTATATTGATAGATGTATGTGGAACTCTAAATCAAACACGGTTTGTGCTAGCTTTTTGAAACTTGACACGATAATGTAGTTTCAAGTTCTATCTCGAGGTTTTGTTTCCTCTTGATGTAGCCCTAAGCAGTGACTGGCGAGATACACTGTCCTTGAAAGGGGTTGCCAAGCTTCCCAAAATTACGAATCTCCAGAAATCTCAGAAACTATTTTTTCACCCAAACTGGATGATACTTTCAGGTAATGATCAGTACACTAAGCCCACTTGGTTCCCCAAATTTCGTTCTTCTATGTTGAAGCGTTCGTTTCCAGTAACAGTTTGAATTTTGGCGTTTCACTCTGTTTTCTCCTATATTGATAGATGTATGTGGAACTCTAAATCAAACACGGTTTGTGCTAGCTTTTTGAAACTTGACACGATAATATAGTTTCAAGTTCTATCTCGAGGTTTTGTTTCCTCTTGATGTAGCCCTAAGCAGTGACTGGCGAGATACACTGTCCTTGAAAGGGGTTGCCAAGCTTCCCAAAATTACGAATCTCCAGAAATCTCAGAAACTATTTTTTCACCCAAACTGGATGATACTTTCAGGTAATGATCAGTACACTAAGCCCACTTGGTTCCCCAAATTTCGTTCTTCTATGTTGAACCGTTCGTTTCCAGTAACAGTTTGAATTTTGGCGTTTCACTCTGTTTTCTCCTATATTGATAGATGTATGTGGAACTCTATATCAAACACGGTTTGTGCTAGCTTCTTGAAACTTGACACGATAATGTAGTTTCAAGTTCTGTCTCTAGGTTTGTTTCCTCTTGATGTAGCCCTAAGCAGTGACTGGCGAGATACACTGTCCTTGAAAGGGGTTGCCAAGCTTCCCAAAATTACGAATCTCCAGAAATCTCAGCAACTATTTTTTCACCCAAACTGGATGATACTTTCAGGTAATGATCAGTACACTAAGCCCACTTGGTTCCCCAAATTTCGTTCTTCTATGTTGAAGCGTTCGTTTCCAGTAACAGTTTGAATTTTGGCGTTTCACTCTGTTTTCTCCTATATTGAGAGATGTATGTGGAACTCTAAATCAAACACGGTTTGTGCTAGCTTCTTGAAACTTGACACGATAATGTAGTTTCAAGTTCTGTCTCTAGGTTTGTTTCCTCTTGATGTAGCCCTAAGCAGTGACTGGCGAGATACACTGTCCTTGAAAGGGGTTGCCAAGCTTCCCAAAATTACGAATCTCCAGAAATCTCAGCAACTATTTTTTCACCCAAACTGGATGATACTTTCAGGTAATGATCAGTACACTAAGCCCAGTTGGTTCCCCAAATTTCGTTCTTCTATGTTGAAGCGTTCGTTTCCAGTAACAGTTTGAATTTTGGCGTTTCACTCTGTTTTCTCCTATATTGATAGATGTATGTGGAACTCTAAATCAAACACGGTTGTGCTAGCTTCTTGAAACTTGACACGATAATATAGTTTCAAGTTCTATCTCTAGGTTTTGTTTCCTCTTGATGTAGCCCTAAGCAGTGACTGGCGAGATACTCTGTCCTTGAAAGGGGTTGCCAAGCTACCCAAAATTACGAATCTCCAGAAATCTCAGCAACTATTTTTTCACCCAAACTGGATGATACTTTCAGGTAATGATCAGTACACTAAGCCCAGTTGGTTCCCCAAATTTCGTTCTTCTATGTTGAAGCGTTCGTTTCCAGTAACAGTTTGAATTTTGGCGTTTCACTCTGTTTTCTCCTATATTGAGAGATGTATGTGGAACTCTAAATCAAACACGGTTTGTGCTAGCTTCTTGAAACTTGACACGATAATGTAGTTTCAAGTTCTGTCTCGAGGTTTTGTTTCCTCTTGATGTAGCCCTAAGCAGTGACTGGCGAGATACACTGTCCTTGAAAGGGGTTGCCAAGCTTCCCAAAATTACGAATCTCCAGAAATCTCAGCAACTATTTTTTCACCCAAACTGGATGATACTTTCAGGTAATGATCAGTACACTAAGCCCACTTGGTTCCCCAAATTTCGTTCTTCTATGTTGAAGCGTTCGTTTCCAGTAACAGTTTGAATCTTGGCGTTTCACTCTGTTTCCTCCAATATTGATAGGTGTACGTGGAACTCTAAATCAAACACGGTTTGTGCTAGCTTCTTCAAACTTGACACGATAATGTAGTTTCAAGTTCTGTCTCTAGGTTTTGTTTCCTCTTGATGTAGCCCTAAGCAGTGACTGGCGAGATACACTGTCCTTGAAAGGGGTTGCCAAGCTTCCCAACATTACGAATCTCCAGAAATCTCAGCAACTATTTTTTCACCCAAACTGGATGATACTTTCAGGTAATGATCAGTACACTAAGCCCACTTGGTTCCCCAAATTTCGTTCTTCTATGTTGAAGCGTTCGGTCCAGTAACAGTTTGAATCTTGGCGTTTCACTCTGTTTCCTCCAATATTGATAGGTGTACGTGGAACTCTAAATCAAACACGGTTTGTGCTAGCTTCTTCAAACTTGACACGATAATGTAGTTTCAAGTTCTGTCTCTAGGTTTTGTTTCCTCTTGATGTAGCCCTAAGCAGTGACTGGCGAGATACACTGTCCTTGAAAGGGGTTGCCAAGCTACCCAAAATTACGAATCTCCAGAAATCTCAGCAACTATTTTTTCACCCAAACTGGATGATACTTTCAGGTAATGATCAGTACACTAAGCCCAGTTGGTTCCCCAAATTTCGTTCTTCTATGTTGAAGCGTTCGTTTCCAGTAACAGTTTGAATTTTGGCGTTTCACTCTGTTTTCTCCTATATTGATAGATGTATGTGGAACTCTAAATCAAACACGGTTTGTGCTAGCTTCTTGAAACTTGACACGATAATGTAGTTTCAAGTTCTATCTCTAGGTTTTGTTTCCTCTTGATGTAGCCCTAAGCAGTGACTGGCGAGATACACTGTCCTTGAAAGGGGTTGCCAAGCTTCCCAAAATTACGAATCTCCAGAAATCTCAGCAACTATTTTTTCACCCAAACTGGATGATACTTTCAGGTAATGATCAGTACACTAAGCCCACTTGGTTCCCCAAATTTCGTTCTTCTATGTTGAAGCGTTCGTTTCCAGTAACAGTTTGAATGTTGGCGTTTCACTCTGTTTTCTCCTATATTGATAGATGTATGTGGAACTCTAAATCAAACACGGTTTGTGCTAGCTTTTTGAAACTTGACACGATAATGTAGTTTCAAGTTCTATCTCGAGGTTTTGTTTCCTCTTGATGTAGCCCTAAGCAGTGACTGGCGAGATACACTGTCCTTGAAAGGGGTTGCCAAGCTTCCCAAAATTACGAATCTCCAGAAATCTCAGAAACTATTTTTTCACCCAAACTGGATGATACTTTCAGGTAATGATCAGTACACTAAGCCCACTTGGTTCCCCAAATTTCGTTCTTCTATGTTGAAGCGTTCGTTTCCAGTAACAGTTTGAATTTTGGCGTTTCACTCTGTTTTCTCCTATATTGATAGATGTATGTGGAACTCTAAATCAAACACGGTTTGTGCTAGCTTTTTGAAACTTGACACGATAATATAGTTTCAAGTTCTATCTCGAGGTTTTGTTTCCTCTTGATGTAGCCCTAAGCAGTGACTGGCGAGATACACTGTCCTTGAAAGGGGTTGCCAAGCTTCCCAAAATTACGAATCTCCAGAAATCTCAGAAACTATTTTTTCACCCAAACTGGATGATACTTTCAGGTAATGATCAGTACACTAAGCCCACTTGGTTCCCCAAATTTCGTTCTTCTATGTTGAAGCGTTCGTTTCCAGTAACAGTTTGAATCTTGGCGTTTCACTCTGTTTCCTCCAATATTGATAGGTGTACGTGGAACTCTAAATCAAACACGGTTTGTGCTAGCTTCTTCAAACTTGACACGATAATGTAGTTTCAAGTTCTGTCTCTAGGTTTTGTTTCCTCTTGATGTAGCCCTAAGCAGTGACTGGCGAGATACACTGTCCTTGAAAGGGGTTGCCAAGCTTCCCAACATTACGAATCTCCAGAAATCTCAGCAACTATTTTTTCACCCAAACTGGATGATACTTTCAGGTAATGATCAGTACACTAAGCCCACTTGGTTCCCCAAATTTCGTTCTTCTATGTTGAAGCGTTCGGTCCAGTAACAGTTTGAATCTTGGCGTTTCACTCTGTTTCCTCCAATATTGATAGGTGTACGTGGAACTCTAAATCAAACACGGTTTGTGCTAGCTTCTTCAAACTTGACACGATAATGTAGTTTCAAGTTCTGTCTCTAGGTTTTGTTTCCTCTTGATGTAGCCCTAAGCAGTGACTGGCGAGATACACTGTCCTTGAAAGGGGTTGCCAAGCTACCCAAAATTACGAATCTCCAGAAATCTCAGCAACTATTTTTTCACCCAAACTGGATGATACTTTCAGGTAATGATCAGTACACTAAGCCCAGTTGGTTCCCCAAATTTCGTTCTTCTATGTTGAAGCGTTCGTTTCCAGTAACAGTTTGAATTTTGGCGTTTCACTCTGTTTTCTCCTATATTGAGAGATGTATGTGGAACTCTAAATCAAACACGGTTTGTGCTAGCTTCTTGAAACTTGACACGATAATGTAGTTTCAAGTTCTATCTCTAGGTTTTGTTTCCTCTTGATGTAGCCCTAAGCAGTGACTGGCGAGATACACTGTCCTTGAAAGGGGTTGCCAAGCTTCCCAAAATTACGAATCTCCAGAAATCTCAGCAACTATTTTTTCACCCAAACTGGATGATACTTTCAGGTAATGATCAGTACACTAAGCCCACTTGGTTCCCCAAATTTCGTTCTTCTATGTTGAAGCGTTCGTTTCCAGTAACAGTTTGAATGTTGGCGTTTCACTCTGTTTTCTCCTATATTGATAGATGTATGTGGAACTCTAAATCAAACACGGTTTGTGCTAGCTTTTTGAAACTTGACACGATAATGTAGTTTCAAGTTCTATCTCGAGGTTTTGTTTCCTCTTGATGTAGCCCTAAGCAGTGACTGGCGAGATACACTGTCCTTGAAAGGGGTTGCCAAGCTTCCCAAAATTACGAATCTCCAGAAATCTCAGAAACTATTTTTTCACCCAAACTGGATGATACTTTCAGGTAATGATCAGTACACTAAGCCCACTTGGTTCCCCAAATTTCGTTCTTCTATGTTGAAGCGTTCGTTTCCAGTAACAGTTTGAATTTTGGCGTTTCACTCTGTTTTCTCCTATATTGATAGATGTATGTGGAACTCTAAATCAAACACGGTTTGTGCTAGCTTTTTGAAACTTGACACGATAATATAGTTTCAAGTTCTATCTCGAGGTTTTGTTTCCTCTTGATGTAGCCCTAAGCAGTGACTGGCGAGATACACTGTCCTTGAAAGGGGTTGCCAAGCTTCCCAAAATTACGAATCTCCAGAAATCTCAGAAACTATTTTTTCACCCAAACTGGATGATACTTTCAGGTAATGATCAGTACACTAAGCCCACTTGGTTCCCCAAATTTCGTTCTTCTATGTTGAAGCGTTCGTTTCCAGTAACAGTTTGAATCTTGGCGTTTCACTCTGTTTCCTCCAATATTGATAGGTGTACGTGGAACTCTAAATCAAACACGGTTTGTGCTAGCTTCTTCAAACTTGACACGATAATGTAGTTTCAAGTTCTGTCTCTAGGTTTTGTTTCCTCTTGATGTAGCCCTAAGCAGTGACTGGCGAGATACACTGTCCTTGAAAGGGGTTGCCAAGCTTCCCAACATTACGAATCTCCAGAAATCTCAGCAACTATTTTTTCACCCAAACTGGATGATACTTTCAGGTAATGATCAGTACACTAAGCCCACTTGGTTCCCCAAATTTCGTTCTTCTATGTTGAAGCGTTCGGTCCAGTAACAGTTTGAATCTTGGCGTTTCACTCTGTTTCCTCCAATATTGATAGGTGTACGTGGAACTCTAAATCAAACACGGTTTGTGCTAGCTTCTTCAAACTTGACACGATAATGTAGTTTCAAGTTCTGTCTCTAGGTTTTGTTTCCTCTTGATGTAGCCCTAAGCAGTGACTGGCGAGATACACTGTCCTTGAAAGGGGTTGCCAAGCTTCCCAACATTACGAATCTACAGAAATCTCAGCAACTATTTTTTCACCCAAACTGGATGATACTTTCAGGTAATGATCAGTACACTAAGCCCACTTGGTTCCCCAAATTTCGTTCTTCTATGTTGAAGCGTTCGGTCCAGTAACAGTTTGAATCTTGGCGTTTCACTCTGTTTCCTCCAATATTGATAGGTGTACGTGGAACTCTAAATCAAACACGGTTTGTGCTAGCTTCTTCAAACTTGACACGATAATGTAGTTTCAAGTTCTGTCTCTAGGTTTTGTTTCCTCTTGATGTAGCCCTAAGCAGTGACTGGCGAGATACACTGTCCTTGAAAGGGGTTGCCAAGCTACCCAAAATTACGAATCTCCAGAAATCTCAGCAACTATTTTTTCACCCAAACTGGATGATACTTTCAGGTAATGATCAGTACACTAAGCCCAGTTGGTTCCCCAAATTTCGTTCTTCTATGTTGAAGCGTTCGTTTCCAGTAACAGTTTGAATTTTGGCGTTTCACTCTGTTTTCTCCTATATTGATAGATGTATGTGGAACTCTAAATCAAACACGGTTTGTGCTAGCTTCTTGAAACTTGACACGATAATGTAGTTTCAAGTTCTATCTCTAGGTTTTGTTTCCTCTTGATGTAGCCCTAAGCAGTGACTGGCGAGATACACTGTCCTTGAAAGGGGTTGCCAAGCTTCCCAAAATTACGAATCTCCAGAAATCTCAGCAACTATTTTTTCACCCAAACTGGATGATACTTTCAGGTAATGATCAGTACACTAAGCCCACTTGGTTCCCCAAATTTCGTTCTTCTATGTTGAAGCGTTCGTTTCCAGTAACAGTTTGAATGTTGGCGTTTCACTCTGTTTTCTCCTATATTGATAGATGTATGTGGAACTCTAAATCAAACACGGTTTGTGCTAGCTTTTTGAAACTTGACACGATAATGTAGTTTCAAGTTCTATCTCGAGGTTTTGTTTCCTCTTGATGTAGCCCTAAGCAGTGACTGGCGAGATACACTGTCCTTGAAAGGGGTTGCCAAGCTTCCCAAAATTACGAATCTCCAGAAATCTCAGAAACTATTTTTTCACCCAAACTGGATGATACTTTCAGGTAATGATCAGTACACTAAGCCCACTTGGTTCCCCAAATTTCGTTCTTCTATGTTGAAGCGTTCGTTTCCAGTAACAGTTTGAATTTTGGCGTTTCACTCTGTTTTCTCCTATATTGATAGATGTATGTGGAACTCTAAATCAAACACGGTTTGTGCTAGCTTTTTGAAACTTGACACGATAATATAGTTTCAAGTTCTATCTCGAGGTTTTGTTTCCTCTTGATGTAGCCCTAAGCAGTGACTGGCGAGATACACTGTCCTTGAAAGGGGTTGCCAAGCTTCCCAAAATTACGAATCTCCAGAAATCTCAGAAACTATTTTTTCACCCAAACTGGATGATACTTTCAGGTAATGATCAGTACACTAAGCCCACTTGGTTCCCCAAATTTCGTTCTTCTATGTTGAACCGTTCGTTTCCAGTAACAGTTTGAATTTTGGCGTTTCACTCTGTTTTCTCCTATATTGATAGATGTATGTGGAACTCTATATCAAACACGGTTTGTGCTATCTTCTTGAAACTTGACACGATAATGTAGTTTCAAGTTCTGTCTCTAGGTTTGTTTCCTCTTGATGTAGCCCTAAGCAGTGACTGGCGAGATACACTGTCCTTGAAAGGGGTTGCCAAGCTTCCCAAAATTACGAATCTCCAGAAATCTCAGCAACTATTTTTTCACCCAAACTGGATGATACTTTCAGGTAATGATCAGTACACTAAACCCACTTGGTTCCCCAAATTTCGTTCTTCTATGTTGAAGCGTTCGTTTCCAGTAACAGTTTGAATTTTGGCGTTTCACTCTGTTTTCTCCTATATTGAGAGATGTATATGGAACTCTAAATCAAACACGGTTTGTGCTAGCTTCTTGAAACTTGACACGATAATGTAGTTTCAAGTTCTGTCTCTAGGTTTGTTTCCTCTTGATGTAGCCCTAAGCAGTGACTGGCGAGATACACTGTCCTTGAAAGGGGTTGCCAAGCTTCCCAAAATTACGAATCTCCAGAAATCTCAGCAACTATTTTTTCACCCAAACTGGATGATACTTTCAGGTAATGATCAGTACACTAAGCCCAGTTGGTTCCCCAAATTTCGTTCTTCTATGTTGAAGCGTTCGTTTCCAGTAACAGTTTGAATTTTGGCGTTTCACTCTGTTTTCTCCTATATTGATAGATGTATGTGGAACTCTAAATCAAACACGGTTGTGCTAGCTTCTTGAAACTTGACACGATAATATAGTTTCAAGTTCTATCTCTAGGTTTTGTTTCCTCTTGATGTAGCCCTAAGCAGTGACTGGCGAGATACTCTGTCCTTGAAAGGGGTTGCCAAGCTACCCAAAATTACGAATCTCCAGAAATCTCAGCAACTATTTTTTCACCCAAACTGGATGATACTTTCAGGTAATGATCAGTACACTAAGCCCAGTTGGTTCCCCAAATTTCGTTCTTCTATGTTGAAGCGTTCGTTTCCAGTAACAGTTTGAATTTTGGCGTTTCACTCTGTTTTCTCCTATATTGAGAGATGTACGTGGAACTCTAAATCAAACACGGTTTGTGCTAGCTTCTTGAAACTTGACACGATAATGTAGTTTCAAGTTCTGTCTCTAGGTTTTGTTTCCTCTTGATGTAGCCCTAAGCAGTGACTGGCGAGATACTCTGTCCTTGAAAGGGGTTGCCAAGCTACCCAAAATTACGAATCTCCAGAAATCTCAGCAACTATTTTTTCACCCAAACTGGATGATACTTTCAGGTAATGATCAGTACACTAAGCCCAGTTGGTTCCCCAAATTTCGTTCTTCTATGTTGAAGCGTTCGTTTCCAGTAACAGTTTGAATTTTGGCGTTTCACTCTGTTTTCTCCTATATTGATAGATGTATGTGGAACTCTAAATCAAACACGGTTTGTGCTAGCTTCTTGAAACTTGACACGATAATGTAGTTTCAAGTTCTATCTCTAGGTTTTGTTTCCTCTTGATGTAGCCCTAAGCAGTGACTGGCGAGATACACTGTCCTTGAAAGGGGTTGCCAAGCTTCTCAAAATTACGAATCTCCAGAAATCTCAGCAACTATTTTTTCACCCAAACTGGATGATACTTTCAGGTAATGATCAGTACACTAAGCCCACTTGGTTCCCCAAATTTCGTTCTTCTATGTTGAAGCGTTCGTTTCCAGTAACAGTTTGAATGTTGGCGTTTCACTCTGTTTTCTCCTATATTGATAGATGTATGTGGAACTCTAAATCAAACACGGTTTGTGCTAGCTTTTTGAAACTTGACACGATAATGTAGTTTCAAGTTCTATCTCGAGGTTTTGTTTCCTCTTGATGTAGCCCTAAGCAGTGACTGGCGAGATACACTGTCCTTGAAATGGGTTGCCAAGCTTCCCAAAATTACGAATCTCCAGAAATCTCAGAAACTATTTTTTCACCCAAACTGGATGATACTTTCAGGTAATGATCAGTACACTAAGCCCACTTGGTTCCCCAAATTTCGTTCTTCTATGTTGAAGCGTTCGTTTCCAGTAACAGTTTGAATTTTGGCGTTTCACTCTGTTTTCTCCTATATTGATAGATGTATGTGGAACTCTAAATCAAACACGGTTTGTGCTAGCTTTTTGAAACTTGACACGATAATATAGTTTCAAGTTCTATCTCGAGGTTTTGTTTCCTCTTGATGTAGCCCTAAGCAGTGACTGGCGAGATACACTGTCCTTGAAAGGGGTTGCCAAGCTTCCCAAAATTACGAATCTCCAGAAATCTCAGAAACTATTTTTTCACCCAAACTGGATGATACTTTCAGGTAATGATCAGTACACTAAGCCCACTTGGTTCCCCAAATTTCGTTCTTCTATGTTGAACCGTTCGTTTCCAGTAACAGTTTGAATTTTGGCGTTTCACTCTGTTTTCTCCTATATTGATAGATGTATGTGGAACTCTATATCAAACACGGTTTGTGCTAGCTTCTTGAAACTTGACACGATAATGTAGTTTCAAGTTCTGTCTCTAGGTTTGTTTCCTCTTGATGTAGCCCTAAGCAGTGACTGGCGAGATACACTGTCCTTGAAAGGGGTTGCCAAGCTTCCCAAAATTACGAATCTCCAGAAATCGCAGCAACTATTTTTTCACCCAAACTGGATGATACTTTCAGGTAATGATCAGTACACTAAGCCCACTTGGTTCCCCAAATTTCGTTCTTCTATGTTGAAGCGTTCGTTTCCAGTAACAGTTTGAATTTTGGCGTTTCACTCTGTTTTCTCCTATATTGAGAGATGTATGTGGAACTCTAAATCAAACACGGTTTGTGCTAGCTTCTTGAAACTTGACACGATAATGTAGTTTCAAGTTCTGTCTCTAGGTTTGTTTCCTCTTGATGTAGCCCTAAGCAGTGACTGGCGAGATACACTGTCCTTGAAAGGGGTTGCCAAGCTTCCCAAAATTACGAATCTCCAGAAATCTCAGCAACTATTTTTTCACCCAAACTGGATGATACTTTCAGGTAATGATCAGTACACTAAGCCCAGTTGGTTCCCCAAATTTCGTTCTTCTATGTTGAAGCGTTCGTTTCCAGTAACAGTTTGAATTTTGGCGTATCACTCTGTTTTCTCCTATATTGATAGATGTATGTGGAACTCTAAATCAAACACGGTTGTGCTAGCTTCTTGAAACTTGACACGATAATATAGTTTCAAGTTCTATCTCTAGGTTTTGTTTCCTCTTGATGTAGCCCTAAGCAGTGACTGGCGAGATACTCTGTCCTTGAAAGGGGTTGCCAAGCTTCCCAAAATTACGAATCTCCAGAAATCTCAGCAACTATTTTTTCACCCAAACTGGATGATACTTTCAGGTAATGATCAGTACACTAAGCCCACTTGGTTCCCCAAATTTCGTTCTTCTATGTTGAAGCGTTCGTTTCCAGTAACAGTTTGAATGTTGGCGTTTCACTCTGTTTTCTCCTATATTGATAGATGTATGTGGAACTCTAAATCAAACACGGTTTGTGCTAGCTTTTTGAAACTTGACACGATAATGTAGTTTCAAGTTCTATCTCGAGGTTTTGTTTCCTCTTGATGTAGCCCTAAGCAGTGACTGGCGAGATACACTGTCCTTGAAAGGGGTTGCCAAGCTTCCCAAAATTACGAATCTCCAGAAATCTCAGAAACTATTTTTTCACCCAAACTGGATGATACTTTCAGGTAATGATCAGTACACTAAGCCCACTTGGTTCCCCAAATTTCGTTCTTCTATGTTGAACCGTTCGTTTCCAGTAACTGTTTGAATTTTGGCGTTTCACTCTGTTTTCTCCTATATTGATAGATGTATGTGGAACTCTATATCAAACACGGTTTGTGCTAGCTTCTTGAAACTTGACACGATAATGTAGTTTCAATTCTGTCTCTAGGTTTGTTTCCTCTTGATGTAGCCCTAAGCAGTGACTGGCAAGATACACTGTCCTTGAAAGGGGTTGCCAAGCTTCCCAAAATTACGAATCTCCAGAAATCTCAGCAACTATTTTTTCACCCAAACTGGATGATACTTTCAGGTAATGATCAGTACACTAAGCCCACTTGGTTCCCCAAATTTCGTTCTTCTATGTTGAAGCGTTCGTTTCCAGTAACAGTTTGAATTTTGGCGTTTCACTGTTTTCTCCTATATTGATAGATGTATGTGGAACTCTAAATCAAACACGGTTTGTGCTAGCTTCTTGAAACTTGACACGATAATGTAGTTTCAAGTTCTGTCTCTAGGTTTGTTTCCTCTTGATGTAGCCCTAAGCAGTGACTGGCGAGATACACTGTCCTTGAAAGGGGTTGCCAAGCTTCCCAAAATTACGAATCTCCAGAAATCTCAGAAACTATTTTTTCACCCAAACTGGATGATACTTTCAGGTAATGATCAGTACACTAAGCCCACTTGGTTCCCCAAATTTCGTTCTTCTATGTTGAAGCGTTCGTTTCCAGTAACAGTTTGAATGTTGGCGTTTCACTCTGCTTTCTCCTATATTGATAGACGTATGTGGAACTCTAAATCAAACACGGTTTGTGCTAGCTTCTTGAAACTTGACACGATAATGTAGTTTCAAGTTCTGTCTCTAGGTTTTGTTTCCTCTTGATGTTGCCCTAAGCAGTGACTGGCGAGATACACTGTCCTTGAAAGGGGTTGCCAAGCTACCCAAAATTACGAATCTCCAGAAATCTAGCAACTATTTTTTCACCCAAACTGGATGATACTTTCAGGTAATGATCAGTACACTAAGCCCAGTTGGTTCCCCAAATTTCGTTCTTCTATGTTGAAGCGTTCGTTTCCAGTAACAGTTTGAATTTTGGCGTTTCACTCTGTTTTCTCCTATATTGATAGATGTATGTGGAACTCTAAATCAAACACGGTTGTGCTAGCTTCTTGAAACTTGACACGATAATATAGTTTCAAGTTCTGTCTCTAGGTTTTGTTTCCTCTTGATGTAGCCCTAAGCAGTGACTGGCGAGATACACTGTCCTTGAAAGGGGTTGCCAAGCTTCCCAAAATTACGAATCTCCAGAAATCTCAGCAACTATTTTTTCACCCAAACTGGATGATACTTTCAGGTAATGATCAGTACACTAAGCCCACTTGGTTCCCCAAATTTCGTTCTTCTATGTTGAAGCGTTCGTTTCCAGTAACAGTTTGAATCTTGGCGTTTCACTCTGTTTCCTCCAATATTGATAGGTGTACGTGGAACTCTAAATCAAACACGGTTTGTGCTAGCTTCTTCAAACTTGACACGATAATGTAGTTTCAAGTTCTGTCTCTAGGTTTTGTTTCCTCTTGATGTAGCCCTAAGCAGTGACTGGCGAGATACACTGTCCTTGAAAGGGGTTGCCAAGCTTCCCAAAATTACGAATCTCCAGAAATCTCAGCAACTATTTTTTCACCCAAACTGGATGATACTTTCAGGTAATGATCAGTACACTAAGCCCACTTGGTTCCCCAAATTTCGTTCTTCTATGTTGAAGCGTTCGTTTCCAGTAACAGTTTGAATCTTGGCGTTTCACTCTGTTTCCTCCAATATTGATAGGTGTACGTGGAACTCTAAATCAAACACGGTTTGTGCTAGCTTCTTCAAACTTGACACGATAATGTAGTTTCAAGTTCTGTCTCTAGGTTTTGTTTCCTCTTGATGTAGCCCTAAGCAGTGACTGGCGAGATACACTGTCCTTGAAAGGGGTTGCCAAGCTTCCCAAAATTACGAATCTCCAGAAATCTCAGCAACTATTTTTTCACCCAAACTGGATGATACTTTCAGGTAATGATCAGTACACTAAGCCCACTTGGTTCCCCAAATTTCGTTCTTCTATGTTGAAGCGTTCGTTTCCAGTAACAGTTTGAATCTTGGCGTTTCACTCTGTTTCCTCCAATATTGATAGGTGTACGTGGAACTCTAAATCAAACACGGTTTGTGCTAGCTTCTTCAAACTTGACACGATAATGTAGTTTCAAGTTCTGTCTCTAGGTTTTGTTTCCTCTTGATGTAGCCCTAAGCAGTGACTGGCGAGATACACTGTCCTTGAAAGGGGTTGCCAAGCTACCCAAAATTACGAATCTCCAGAAATCTCAGCAACTATTTTTTCACCCAAACTGGATGATACTTTCAGGTAATGATCAGTACACTAAGCCCAGTTGATTCCCCAAATTTCGTTCTTCTATGTTGAAGCGTTCGTTTCCAGTAACAGTTTGAATTTTGGCGTTTCACTCTGTTTTCTCCTATATTGATAGATGTATGTGGAACTCTAAATCAAACACGGTTTGTGCTAGCTTCTTGAAACTTCACACGATAACGTAGTTTCAAGTTCTATCTCTAGGTTTTGTTTCCTCTTGATGTAGCCCTAAGCAGTGACTGGCGAGATACACTGTCCTTGAAAGGGGTTGCCAAGCTTCCCAAAATTACGAATCTCCAGAAATCTCAGCAACTATTTTTTCACCCAAACTGTATGATACTTTCAGGTAATGATCAGTACACTAAGCCCACATGGTTCCCCAAATTTCGTTCTTCTATGTTGAACCGTTCGTTTCCAGTAACAGTTTGAATTTTGGCGTTTCACTCTGTTTTCTCCTATATTGATAGATGTATGTGGAACTCTATATCAAACACGGTTTGTGCTAGCTTCTTGAAACTTGACACGATAATGTAGTTTCAAGTTCTGACTCTAGGTTTGTTTCCTCTTGATGTAGCCCTAAGCAGTGACTGGCGAGATACACTGTCCTTGAAAGGGGTTGCCAAGCTTCCCAAATTTACGAATCTCCAGAAATCTCAGAAACTATTTTTTCACCCAAACTGGATGATACTTTCAGGTAATGATCAGTACACTAAGCCCACTTGGTTCCCCAAATTTCGTTCTTCTATGTTGAAGCGTTCGTTTCCAGTAACAGTTTGAATGTTGGCGTTTCACTCTGTTTTCTCCTATATTGATAGACGTATGTGGAACTCTAAATCAAACACGGTTTGTGCTAGCTTCGTGAAACTTGACACGATAATGTAGTTTCAAGTTCTGTCTCTAGGTTTTGTTTCCTCTTGATGTTGCCCTAAGCAGTGACTGGCGAGATACACTGTCCTTGAAAGGGGTTGCCAAGCTACCCAAAATTACGAATCTCCAGAAATCTCAGCAACTATTTTTTCACCCAAACTGGATGATACTTTCAGGTAATGATCAGTACACTAAGCCCAGTTGGTTCCCCAAATTTCGTTCTTCTATTTTGAAGCGTTCGTTTCCAGTAACAGTTTGAATTTTGGCGTTTCACTCTGTTTTCTCCTATATTGATAGATGTATGTGGAACTCTAAATCAAACACGGTTTGTGCTAGCTTCTTGAAACTTGACACGATAATATAGTTTCAAGTTCTATCTCTAGGTTTTGTTTCCTCTTGATGTAGCCCTAAGCAGTGACTGGCGAGATACACTGTCCTTGAAAGGGGTTGCCAAGCTTCCCAAAATTACGAATCTCCAGAAATCTCAGCAACTATTTTTTCACCCAAACTGGATGATACTTTCAGGTAATGATCAGTACACTAAGCCCACTTGGTTCCCCAAATTTCGTTCTTCTATGTTGAAGCGTTCGTTTCCAGTAACAGTTTGAATTTTGGCGTTTCACTCTGTTTCCTCCAATATTGATAGGTGTACGTGGAACTCTAAATCAAACACGGTTTGTGCTAGCTTCTTCAAACTTGACACGATAATGTAGTTTCAAGTTCTGTCTCTAGGTTTTGTTTCCTCTTGATGTAGCCCTAAGCAGTGACTGGCGAGATACACTGTCCTTGAAAGGGGTTGCCAAGCTACCCAAAATTACGAATCTCCAGAAATCTCAGCAACTATTTTTACACCCAAACTGGATGATACTTTCAGGTAATGATCAGTACATTAAGCCCACTTGGTTCCCCAAATTTCGTTCTTCTATGTTGAAGCGTTCGTTTCCAGTAACAGTTTGAATTTTGGCGTTTCACTCTGTTTTCTCCTATATTGATAGATGTATGTGGAATTCTAAATCAAACATGGTTTGTGCTAGCTTCTTGAAACTTGACACGATAATGTAGTTTCAAGTTCTATCTCTAGGTTTTGTTTCCTCTTGATGTAGCCCTAAGCAGTGACTGGCGAGATACACTGTCCTTGAAAGGGGTTGCCAAGCTTCCCAAAATTACGAATCTCCAGAAATCTCAGCAACTATTTTTTCACCCAAACTGGATGATACTTTCAGGTAATGATCAGTACACTAAGCCCACTTGGTTCCCCAAATTTCGTTCTTCTATGTTGAAGCGTTCGTTTCCAGTAACAGTTTGAATCTTGGCGTTTCACTCTGTTTCCTCCAATATTGATAGGTGTACGTGGAACTCTAAATCAAACACGGTTTGTGCTAGCTTCTTCAAACTTGACACGATAATGTAGTTTCAAGTTCTGTCTCTAGGTTTTGTTTCCTCTTGATGTAGCCCTAAGCAGTGACTGGCGAGATACACTGTCCTTGAAAGGGGTTGCCAAGCTACCCAAAATTACGAATCTCCAGAAATCTCAGCAACTATTTTTTCACCCAAACTGGATGATACTTTCAGGTAATGATCAGTACACTAAGCCCAGTTGATTCCCCAAATTTCGTTCTTCTATGTTGAAGCGTTCGTTTCCAGTAACAGTTTGAATTTTGGCGTTTCACTCTGTTTTCTCCTATATTGATAGATGTATGTGGAACTCTAAATCAAACACGGTTTGTGCTAGCTTCTTGAAACTTCACACGATAACGTAGTTTCAAGTTCTATCTCTAGGTTTTGTTTCCTCTTGATGTAGCCCTAAGCAGTGACTGGCGAGATACACTGTCCTTGAAAGGGGTTGCCAAGCTTCCCAAAATTACGAATCTCCAGAAATCTCAGCAACTATTTTTTCACCCAAACTGTATGATACTTTCAGGTAATGATCAGTACACTAAGCCCACATGGTTCCCCAAATTTCGTTCTTCTATGTTGAACCGTTCGTTTCCAGTAACAGTTTGAATTTTGGCGTTTCACTCTGTTTTCTCCTATATTGATAGATGTATGTGGAACTCTATATCAAACACGGTTTGTGCTAGCTTCTTGAAACTTGACACGATAATGTAGTTTCAAGTTCTGACTCTAGGTTTGTTTCCTCTTGATGTAGCCCTAAGCAGTGACTGGCGAGATACACTGTCCTTGAAAGGGGTTGCCAAGCTTCCCAAAATTACGAATCTCCAGAAATCTCAGAAACTATTTTTTCACCCAAACTGGATGATACTTTCAGGTAATGATCAGTACACTAAGCCCACTTGGTTCCCCAAATTTCGTTCTTCTATGTTGAAGCGTTCGTTTCCAGTAACAGTTTGAATGTTGGCGTTTCACTCTGTTTTCTCCTATATTGATAGACGTATGTGGAACTCTAAATCAAACACGGTTTGTGCTAGCTTCGTGAAACTTGACACGATAATGTAGATTCAAGTTCTGTCTCTAGGTTTTGTTTCCTCTTGATGTTGCCCTAAGCAGTGACTGGCGAGATACACTGTCCTTGAAAGGGGTTGCCAAGCTACCCAAAATTACGAATCTCCAGAAATCTCAGCAACTATTTTTTCACCCAAACTGGATGATACTTTCAGGTAATGATCAGTACACTAAGCCCAGTTGGTTCCCCAAATTTCGTTCTTCTATTTTGAAGCGTTCGTTTCCAGTAACAGTTTGAATTTTGGCGTTTCACTCTGTTTTCTCCTATATTGATAGATGTATGTGGAACTCTAAATCAAACACGGTTTGTGCTAGCTTCTTGAAACTTGACACGATAATATAGTTTCAAGTTCTATCTCTAGGTTTTGTTTCCTCTTGATGTAGCCCTAAGCAGTGACTGGCGAGATACACTGTCCTTGAAAGGGGTTGCCAAGCTTCCCAAAATTACGAATCTCCAGAAATCTCAGCAACTATTTTTTCACCCAAACTGGATGATACTTTCAGGTAATGATCAGTACACTAAGCCCACTTGGTTCCCCAAATTTCGTTCTTCTATGTTGAAGCGTTCGTTTCCAGTAACAGTTTGAATTTTGGCGTTTCACTCTGTTTCCTCCAATATTGATAGGTGTACGTGGAACTCTAAATCAAACACGGTTTGTGCTAGCTTCTTCAAACTTGACACGATAATGTAGTTTCAAGTTCTGTCTCTAGGTTTTGTTTCCTCTTGATGTAGCCCTAAGCAGTGACTGGCGAGATACACTGTCCTTGAAAGGGGTTGCCAAGCTACCCAAAATTACGAATCTCCAGAAATCTCAGCAACTATTTTTACACCCAAACTGGATGATACTTTCAGGTAATGATCAGTACATTAAGCCCACTTGGTTCCCCAAATTTCGTTCTTCTATGTTGAAGCGTTCGTTTCCAGTAACAGTTTGAATTTTGGCGTTTCACTCTGTTTTCTCCTATATTGATAGATGTATGTGGAATTCTAAATCAAACATGGTTTGTGCTAGCTTCTTGAAACTTGACACGATAATGTAGTTTCAAGTTCTATCTCTAGGTTTTGTTTCCTCTTGATGTAGCCCTAAGCAGTGACTGGCGAGATACACTGTCCTTGAAAGGGGTTGCCAAGCTTCCCAAAATTACGAATCTCCAGAAATCTCAGCAACTATTTTTTCACCCAAACTGGATGATACTTTCAGGTAATGATCAGTACACTAAGCCCAGTTGGTTCCCCAAATTTCGTTCTTCTATGTTGAAGCGTTCGTTTCCAGTAACAGTTTGAATGTTGGCGTTTCACTCTGTTTTCTCCTATATTGATAGATGTATGTGGAACTCTAAATCAAACACGGTTTGTGCTAGCTTTTTGAAACTTGACACGATAATGTAGTTTCACGTTCTATCTCGAGGTTTTGTTTCCTCTTGATGTAGCCCTAAGCAGTGACTGGCGAGATACACTGTCCTTGAAAGGGGTTGCCAAGCTTCCCAAAATTACGAATCTCCAGAAATCTCAGAAACTATTTTTTCACCCAAACTGGATGATACTTTCAGGTAATGATCAGTACACTAAGCCCACTTGGTTCCCCAAATTTCGTTCTTCTATGTTGAAGCGTTCGTTTCCAGTAACAGTTTGAATTTTGGCGTTTCACTCTGTTTTCTCCTATATTGATAGATGTATGTGGAACTCTAAATCAAACACGGTTTGTGCTAGCTTCTTGAAACTTGAAACGATAATGTAGTTTCAAGTTCTGTCTCTAGGTTTTGTTTCCTCTTGATGTAGCCCTAAGCAGTGACTGGCGAGATACACTGTCCTTGAAAGGGGTTGCCAAGCTTCCCAAAATTACGAATCTCCAGAAATCTCAGAAACTATTTTTTCACCCAAACTGGATGATACTTTCAGGTAATGATCAGTACACTAAGCCCACTTGGTTCCCCAAATTTCGTTCTTCTATTTTGAAGCGTTCGTTTCCAGTAACAGTTTGAATTTTGGCGTTTCACTCTGTTTTCTCCTATATTGATAGATGTATGTGGAACTCTAAATCAAACACGGTTGTGCTAGCTTCTTGAAACTTGACACGATAATATAGTTTCAAGTTCTATCTCTAGGTTTTGTTTCCTCTTGATGTAGCCCTAAGCAGTGACTGGCGAGATACACTGTCCTTGAAAGGGGTTGCCAAGCTTCCCAAAATTACGAATCTCCAGAAATCTCAGCAACTATTTTTTCACCCAAACTGGATGATACTTTCAGGTAATGATCAGTACACTAAGCCCAGTTGGTTCCCCAAATTTCGTTCTTCTATGTTGAAGCGTTCGTTTCCAGTAACAGTTTGAATTTTGGCGTTTCACTCTGTTTTCTCCTATATTGATAGATGTATGTGGAACTCTATATCAAACACGGTTTGTGCTAGCTTCTTGAAACTTGACACGATAATGTAGTTTCAAGTTCTGACTCTAGGTTTGTTTCCTCTTGATGTAGCCCTAAGCAGTGACTGGCGAGATACACTGTCCTTGAAAGGGGTTGCCAAGCTTCCCAGAATTATGAATCTCCAGAAATCTCAGAAACTATTTTTTCACCCAAACTGGATGATACTTTCAGGTAATGATCAGTACACTAAGCCCACTTGGTTCCCCAAATTTCGTTCTTCTATGTTGAAGCGTTCGTTTCCAGTAACAGTTTGAATGTTGGCGTTTCACTCTGTTTTCTCCTATATTGATAGACGTATGTGGAACTCTAAATCAAACACGGTTTGTGCTAGCTTCGTGAAACTTGACACGATAATGTAGTTTCAAGTTCTGTCTCTAGGTTTTGTTTCCTCTTGATGTTGCCCTAAGCAGTGACTGGCGAGATACACTGTCCTTGAAAGGGGTTGCCAAGCTACCCAAAATTACGAATCTCCAGAAATCTCAGCAACTATTTTTTCACCCAAACTGGATGATACTTTCAGGTAATGATCAGTACACTAAGCCCAGTTGGTTCCCCAAATTTCGTTCTTCTATGTTGAAGCGTTCGTTTCCAGTAACAGTTTGAATTTTGGCGTTTCACTCTGTTTTCTCCTATATTGATAGATGTATGTGGAACTCTAAATCAAACACGGTTTGTGCTAGCTTCTTGAAACTTGACACGATAATATAGTTTCAAGTTCTATCTCTAGGTTTTGTTTCCTCTTGATGTAGCCCTAAGCAGTGACTGGCGAGATACACTGTCCTTGAAAGGGGTTGCCAAGCTTCCCAAAATTACGAATCTCCAGAAATCTCAGCAACTATTTTTTCACCCAAACTGGATGATACTTTCAGGTAATGATCAGTACACTAAGCCCACTTGGTTCCCCAAATTTCGTTCTTCTATGTTGAAGCGTTCGTTTCCAGTAACAGTTTGAATTTTGGCGTTTCACTCTGTTTCCTCCAATATTGATAGGTGTACGTGGAACTCTAAATCAAACACGGTTTGTGCTAGCTTCTTCAAACTTGACACGATAATGTAGTTTCAAGTTCTGTCTCTAGGTTTTGTTTCCTCTTGATGTAGCCCTAAGCAGTGACTGGCGAGATACACTGTCCTTGAAAGGGGTTGCCAAGCTACCCAAAATTACGAATCTCCAGAAATCTCAGCAACTATTTTTACACCCAAACTGGATGATACTTTCAGGTAATGATCAGTACATTAAGCCCACTTGGTTCCCCAAATTTCGTTCTTCTATGTTGAAGCGTTCGTTTCCAGTAACAGTTTGAATTTTGGCGTTTCACTCTGTTTTCTCCTATATTGATAGATGTATGTGGAACTCTAAATCAAACACGGTTTGTGCTAGCTTCTTGAAACTTGACACGATAATGTAGTTTCAAGTTCTATCTCTAGGTTTTGTTTCCTTTTGATGTAGCCCTAAGCAGTGACTGGCGAGATACACTGTCCTTGAAAGGGGTTGCCAAGCTTCCCAAAATTACGAATCTCCAGAAATCTCAGAAACTATTTTTTCACCCAAACTGGATGATACTTTCAGGTAATGATCAGTACACTAAGCCCACTTGGTTCCCCAAATTTCGTTCTTCTATGTTGAAGCGTTCGTTTCCAGTAACAGTTTGAATTTTGGCGTTTCACTCTGTTTTCTCCTATATTGATAGATGTATGTGGAACTCTAAATCAAACACGGTTTGTGCTAGCTTCTTGAAACTTGACACAATAATGTAGTTTCAAGTTCTGTCTCTAGGTTTTGTTTCCTCTTGATGTAGCCCTAAGCAGTGACTGGCGAGATACACTGTCCTTGAAAGGGGTTGCCAAGCTTCCCAAAATTACGAATCTCCAGAAATCTCAGAAACTATTTTTTCTCCCAAACTGGATGATACTTTCAGGTAATGATCAGTACACTAAGCCCAGTTGGTTCCCCAAATTTCGTTCTTCTATGTTGAAGCTTTCGTTTCCAGTAACAGTTTGAATTTTGGCGTTTCACTCTGTTTTCTCCTATATTGATAGATGTATGTGGAACTCTAAATCAAACACGGTTGTGCTAGCTTCTTGAAACTTGACACGATAATATAGTTTCAAGTTCTATCTCTAGGTTTTGTTTCCTCTTGATGTAGCCCTAAGCAGTGACTGGCGAGATACACTGTCCTTGAAAGGGGTTGCCAAGCTTCCCAAAATTACGAATCTCCAGAAATCTCAGCAACTATTTTTTCACCCAAACTGGATGATACTTTCAGGTAATGATCAGTACACTAAGCCCAGTTGGTTCCCCAAATTTCGTTCTTCTATGTTGAAGCGTTCGTTTCCAGTAACAGTTTGAATTTTGGCGTTTCACTCTGTTTTCTCCTATATTGAGAGATGTATGTGGAACTCTAAATCAAACACGGTTTGTGCTAGCTTCTTGAAACTTGACATGATAATGTAGTTTCAAGTTCTGTCTCGAGGTTTTGTTACCTCTTGATGTAGCCCTAAGCAGTGACTGGCGAGATACACTGTCCTTGAAAGTGGTTGCCAAGCTTCCCAAAATTACGAATCTCCAGAAATCTCAGCAACTATTTTTTCACCCAAACTGGATGATACTTTCAGGTAATGATCAGTACACTAAGCCCACTTGGTTCCCCAAATTTCGTTCTTCTATGTTGAAGCGTTCGTTTCCAGTAACAGTTTGAATCTTGGCGTTTCACTCTGTTTCCTCCAATATTGATAGGTGTACGTGGAACTCTAAATCAAACACGGTTTGTGCTAGCTTCTTCAAACTTGACACGATAATGTAGTTTCAAGTTCTGTCTCTAGGTTTTGTTTCCTCTTGATGTAGCCCTAAGCAGTGACTGGCGAGATACACTGTCCTTGAAAAAGGTTGTCAAGCTACCCAAAATTACAAATCTCCAGAAATCTCAGCAACTATTTTTTCACCCAAACTGGATGATACTTTCAGGTAATGATCAGTACACTAAGCCCAGTTGGTTCCCCAAATTTCGTTCTTCTATGTTGAAGCGTTCGTTTCCAGTAACAGTTTGAATTTTGGCGTTTCACTCTGTTTTCTCCTATATTGATAGATGTATGTGGAACTCTAAATCAAACAAGGTTTGTGCTAGCTTCTTGAAACTTGACACGATAATGTAGTTTCAAGTTCTATCTCTAGGTTTTGTTTCCTCTTGATGTAGCCCTAAGCAGTGACTGGCGAGATACACTGTCCTTGAAAGGGGTTGCCAAGCTTCCCAAAATTACGAATCTCCAGAAATCTCAGCAACTATTTTTTCACCCAAACTGGATGATACTTTCAGGTAATGATCAGTACACTAAGCCCACTTGGTTCCCCAAATTTCGTTCTTCTATGTTGAAGCGTTCGTTTCCAGTAACAGTTTGAATGTTGGCGTTTCACTCTGTTTTCTCCTATATTGATAGATGTATGTGGAACTCTAAATCAAACACGGTTTGTGCTAGCTTTTTGAAACTTGACACGATAATGTAGTTTCAAGTTCTATCTCGAGGTTTTGTTTCCTCTTGATGTAGCCCTAAGCAGTGACTGGCGAGATACACTGTCCTTGAAAGGGGTTGCCAAGCTTCCCAAAATTACGAATCTCCAGAAATCTCAGAAACTATTTTTTCACCCAAACTGGATGATACTTTCAGGTAATGATCAGTACACTAAGCCCACTTGGTTCCCCAAATTTCGTTCTTCTATGTTGAACCGTTCGTTTCCAGTAACAGTTTGAATTTTGGCGTTTCACTCTGTTTTCTCCTATATTGATAGATGTATGTGGAACTCTAAATCAAACACGGTTTGTGCTAGCTTTTTGAAACTTGACACGATAATATAGTTTCAAATTCTATCTCGATGTTTTGTTTCCTCTTGATGTAGCCCTAAGCAGTGACTGGCGAGATACACTGTCCTTGAAAGGGGTTGCCAAGCTTCCCAAAATTACGAATCTCCAGAAATCTCAGAAACTATTTTTTCACCCAAACTGGATGATACTTTCAGGTAATGATCAGTACACTAAGCCCACTTGGTTCCCCAAATTTCGTTCTTCTATGTTGAACCGTTCGTTTCCAGTAACAGTTTGAATTTTGGCGTTTCACTCTGTTTTCTCCTATATTGATAGATGTATGTGGAACTCTAAATCAAACACGGTTTGTGCTAGCTTTTTGAAACTTGACACGATAATGTAGTTTCAAGTTCTATCTCTCGGTTTTGTTTCCTCTTGATGTAGCCCTAAGCAGTGACTGGCGAGATACACTGTCCTTGAAAGGGGTTGCCAAGCTTCCCAAAATTACGAATCTCCAGAAATCTCAGCAACTATTTTTTCACCCAAACTGGATGATACTTTCAGGTAATGATCAGTACACTAAGCCCAGTTGGTTCCCCAAATTTCGTTCTTCTATGTTGAAGCGTTCGTTTCCAGTAACAGTTTGAATGTTGGCGTTTCACTCTGTTTTCTCCTATATTGATAGATGTATGTGGAACTCTAAATCAAACACGGTTTGTGCTAGCTTTTTGAAACTTGACACGATAATGTAGTTTCACGTTCTATCTCGAGGTTTTGTTTCCTCTTGATGTAGCCCTAAGCAGTGACTGGCGAGATACACTGTCCTTGAAAGGGGTTGCCAAGCTTCCCAAAATTACGAATCTCCAGAAATCTCAGAAACTATTTTTTCACCCAAACTGGATGATACTTTCAGGTAATGATCAGTACACTAAGCCCACTTGGTTCCCCAAATTTCGTTCTTCTATGTTGAAGCGTTCGTTTCCAGTAACAGTTTGAATTTTGGCGTTTCACTCTGTTTTCTCCTATATTGATAGATGTATGTGGAACTCTAAATCAAACACGGTTTGTGCTAGCTTCTTGAAACTTGAAACGATAATGTAGTTTCAAGTTCTGTCTCTAGGTTTTGTTTCCTCTTGATGTAGCCCTAAGCAGTGACTGGCGAGATACACTGTCCTTGAAAGGGGTTGCCAAGCTTCCCCAAATTACGAATCTCCAGAAATCTCAGAAACTATTTTTTCACCCAAACTGGATGATACATTCAGGTAATGATCAGTACACTAAGCCCACTTGGTTCCCCAAATTTCGTTCTTCTATTTTGAAGCGTTCGTTTCCAGTAACAGTTTGAATTTTGGCGTTTCACTCTGTTTTCTCCTATATTGATAGATGTATGTGGAACTCTAAATCAAACACGGTTGTGCTAGCTTCTTGAAACTTGACACGATAATATAGTTTCAAGTTCTATCTCTAGGTTTTGTTTCCTCTTGATGTAGCCCTAAGCAGTGACTGGCGAGATACACTGTCCTTGAAAAGGGTTGCCAAGCTTCCCAAAATTACGAATCTCCAGAAATCTCAGCAACTATTTTTTCACCCAAACTGGATGATACTTTCAGGTAATGATCAGTACACTAAGCCCAGTTGGTTCCCCAAATTTCGTTCTTCTATGTTGAAGCGTTCGTTTCCAGTAACAGTTTGAATTTTGGCGTTTCACTCTGTTTTCTCCTATATTGATAGATGTATGTGGAACTCTATATCAAACACGGTTTGTGCTAGCTTCTTGAAACTTGACACGATAATGTAGTTTCAAGTTCTGACTCTAGGTTTGTTTCCTCTTGATGTAGCCCTAAGCAGTGACTGGCGAGATACACTGTCCTTGAAAGGGGTTGCCAAGCTTCCCAGAATTATGAATCTCCAGAAATCTCAGAAACTATTTTTTCACCCAAACTGGATGATACTTTCAGGTAATGATCAGTACACTAAGCCCACTTGGTTCCCCAAATTTCGTTCTTCTATGTTGAAGCGTTCGTTTCCAGTAACAGTTTGAATGTTGGCGTTTCACTCTGTTTTCTCCTATATTGATAGACGTATGTGGAACTCTAAATCAAACACGGTTTGTGCTAGCTTCGTGAAACTTGACACGATAATGTAGTTTCAAGTTCTGTCTCTAGGTTTTGTTTCCTCTTGATGTTGCCCTAAGCAGTGACTGGCGAGATACACTGTCCTTGAAAGGGGTTGCCAAGCTACCCAAAATTACGAATCTCCAGAAATCTCAGCAACTATTTTTTCACCCAAACTGGATGATACTTTCAGGTAATGATCAGTACACTAAGCCCAGTTGGTTCCCCAAATTTCGTTCTTCTATGTTGAAGCGTTCGTTTCCAGTAACAGTTTGAATTTTGGCGTTTCACTCTGTTTTCTCCTATATTGATAGATGTATGTGGAACTCTAAATCAAACACGGTTTGTGCTAGCTTCTTGAAACTTGACACGATAATATAGTTTCAAGTTCTATCTCTAGGTTTTGTTTCCTCTTGATGTAGCCCTAAGCAGTGACTGGCGAGATACACTGTCCTTGAAAGGGGTTGCCAAGCTTCCCAAAATTACGAATCTCCAGAAATCTCAGCAACTATTTTTTCACCCAAACTGGATGATACTTTCAGGTAATGATCAGTACACTAAGCCCACTTGGTTCCCCAAATTTCGTTCTTCTATGTTGAAGCGTTCGTTTCCAGTAACAGTTTGAATTTTGGCGTTTCACTCTGTTTCCTCCAATATTGATAGGTGTACGTGGAACTCTAAATCAAACACGGTTTGTGCTAGCTTCTTCAAACTTGACACGATAATGTAGTTTCAAGTTCTGTCTCTAGGTTTTGTTTCCTCTTGATGTAGCCCTAAGCAGTGACTGGCGAGATACACTGTCCTTGAAAGGGGTTGCCAAGCTACCCAAAATTACGAATCTCCAGAAATCTCAGCAACTATTTTTACACCCAAACTGGATGATACTTTCAGGTAATGATCAGTACATTAAGCCCACTTGGTTCCCCAAATTTCGTTCTTCTATGTTGAAGCGTTCGTTTCCAGTAACAGTTTGAATTTTGGCGTTTCACTCTGTTTTCTCCTATATTGATAGATGTATGTGGAACTCTAAATCAAACACGGTTTGTGCTAGCTTCTTGAAACTTGACACGATAATGTAGTTTCAAGTTCTATCTCTAGGTTTTGTTTCCTCTTGATGTAGCCCTAAGCAGTGACTGGCGAGATACACTGTCCTTGAAAGGGGTTGCCAAGCTTCCCAAAATTACGAATCTCCAGAAATCTCAGAAACTATTTTTTCACCCAAACTGGATGATACTTTCAGGTAATTATCAGTACACTAAGCCCACTTGGTTCCCCAAATTTCGTTCTTCTATGTTGAAGCGTTCGTTTCCAGTAACAGTTTGAATTTTGGCGTTTCACTCTGTTTTCTCCTATATTGATAGATGTATGTGGAACTCTAAATCAAACACGGTTTGTGCTAGCTTCTTGAAACTTGACACAATAATGTAGTTTCAAGTTCTGTCTCTAGGTTTTGTTTCCTCTTGATGTAGCCCTAAGCAGTGACTGGCGAGATACACTGTCCTTGAAAGGGGTTGCCAAGCTTCCCAAAATTACGAATCTCCAGAAATCTCAGAAACTATTTTTTCACCCAAACTGGATGATACTTTCAGGTAATGATCAGTACACTAAGCCCAGTTGGTTCCCCAAATTTCGTTCTTCTATGTTGAAGCTTTCGTTTCCAGTAACAGTTTGAATTTTGGCGTTTCACTCTGTTTTCTCCTATATTGATAGATGTATGTGGAACTCTAAATCAAACACGGTTGTGCTAGCTTCTTGAAACTTGACACGATAATATAGTTTCAAGTTCTATCTCTAGGTTTTGTTTCCTCTTGATGTAGCCCTAAGCAGTGACTGGCGAGATACACTGTCCTTGAAAGGGGTTGCCAAGCTTCCCAAAATTACGAATCTCCAGAAATCTCAGCAACTATTTTTTCACCCAAACTGGATGATACTTTCAGGTAATGATGAGTACACTAAGCCCAGTTGGTTCCCCAAATTTCGTTCTTCTATGTTGAAGCGTTCGTTTCCAGTAACAGTTTGAATTTTGGCGTTTCACTCTGTTTTCTCCTATATTGAGAGATGTATGTGGAACTCTAAATCAAACACGGTTTGTGCTAGCTTCTTGAAACTTGACATGATAATGTAGTTTCAAGTTCTGTCTCGAGGTTTTGTTACCTCTTGATGTAGCCCTAAGCAGTGACTGGCGAGATACACTGTCCTTGAAAGTGGTTGCCAAGCTTCCCAAAATTACGAATCTCCAGAAATCTCAGCAACTATTTTTTCACCCAAACTGGATGATACTTTCAGGTAATGATCAGTACACTAAGCCCACTTGGTTCCCCAAATTTCGTTCTTCTATGTTGAAGCGTTCGTTTCCAGTAACAGTTTGAATCTTGGCGTTTCACTCTGTTTCCTCCAATATTGATAGGTGTACGTGGAACTCTAAATCAAACACGGTTTGTGCTAGCTTCTTCAAACTTGACACGATAATGTAGTTTCAAGTTCTGTCTCTAGGTTTTGTTTCCTCTTGATGTAGCCCTAAGCAGTGACTGGCGAGATACACTGTCCTTGAAAAAGGTTGTCAAGCTACCCAAAATTACAAATCTCCAGAAATCTCAGCAACTATTTTTTCACCCAAACTGGATGATACTTTCAGGTAATGATCAGTACACTAAGCCCAGTTGGTTCCCCAAATTTCGTTCTTCTATGTTGAAGCGTTCGTTTCCAGTAACAGTTTGAATTTTGGCGTTTCACTCTGTTTTCTCCTATATTGATAGATGTATGTGGAACTCTAAATCAAACAAGGTTTGTGCTAGCTTCTTGAAACTTGACACGATAATGTAGTTTCAAGTTCTATCTCTAGGTTTTGTTTCCTCTTGATGTAGCCCTAAGCAGTGACTGGCGAGATACACTGTCCTTGAAAGGGGTTGCCAAGCTTCCCAAAATTACGAATCTCCAGAAATCTCAGCAACTATTTTTTCACCCAAACTGGATGATACTTTCAGGTAATGATCAGTACACTAAGCCCACTTGGTTCCCCAAATTTCGTTCTTCTATGTTGAAGCGTTCGTTTCCAGTAACAGTTTGAATGTTGGCGTTTCACTCTGTTTTCTCCTATATTGATAGATGTATGTGGAACTCTAAATCAAACACGGTTTGTGCTAGCTTTTTGAAACTTGACACGATAATGTAGTTTCAAGTTCTATCTCGAGGTTTTGTTTCCTCTTGATGTAGCCCTAAGCAGTGACTGGCGAGATACACTGTCCTTGAAAGGGGTTGCCAAGCTTCCCAAAATTACGAATCTCCAGAAATCTCAGAAACTATTTTTTCACCCAAACTGGATGATACTTTCAGGTAATGATCAGTACACTAAGCCCACTTGGTTCCCCAAATTTCGTTCTTCTATGTTGAACCGTTCGTTTCCAGTAACAGTTTGAATTTTGGCGTTTCACTCTGTTTTCTCCTATATTGATAGATGTATGTGGAACTCTAAATCAAACACGGTTTGTGCTAGCTTTTTGAAACTTGACACGATAATATAGTTTCAAATTCTATCTCGATGTTTTGTTTCCTCTTGATGTAGCCCTAAGCAGTGACTGGCGAGATACACTGTCCTTGAAACGGGTTGCCAAGCTTCCCAAAATTACGAATCTCCAGAAATCTCAGAAACTATTTTTTCACCCAAACTGGATGATACTTTCAGGTAATGATCAGTACACTAAGCCCACTTGGTTCCCCAAATTTCGTTCTTCTATGTTGAACCGTTCGTTTCCAGTAACAGTTTGAATTTTGGCGTTTCACTCTGTTTTCTCCTATATTGATAGATGTATGTGGAACTCTAAATCAAACACGGTTTGTGCTAGCTTTTTGAAACTTGACACGATAATATAGTTTCAAGTTCTATCTCGAGGTTTTGTTTCCTCTTGATGTAGCCCTAAGCAGTGACTGGCGAGATACACTGTCCTTGAAAGGGGTTGCCAAGCTTCCCAAAATTACGAATCTCCAGAAATCTCAGCAACTATTTTTTCACCCAAACTGGATGATACTTTCAGGTAATGATCAGTACACTAAGCCCACTTGGTTCCCCAAATTTCGTTCTTCTATGTTGAACCGTTCGTTTCCAGTAACAGTTTGAATTTTGGCGTTTCACTCTGTTTTCTCCTATATTGATAGATGTATGTGGAACTCTATATCAAAAACGGTTTGTGCTAGCTTCTTGAAACTTGACACGATTATGTAGTTTCAAGTTCTGTCTCTAGGTTTGTTTATTCTTGATGTAGCCCTAAGCAGTGACTGGCGAGATACACTGTCCTTGAAAGGGGTTGCCAATCTTCCCAAAATTACGAATCTCCAGAAATCTCAGCAACTATTTTTTCACCCAAACTGGATGATACTTTCAGGTAATGATCAGTACACTAAGCCCACTTGGTTCCCCAAATTTCGTTCTTCTATGTTGAAGCTTTCGTTTCCAGTAACAGTTTGAATTTTGGCGTTTCACTCTGTTTTCTCCTATATTGAGAGATGTATGTGGAACTCTAAATCAAACACGGTTTGTGCTAGCTTCTTGAAACTTGACACGATAATGTAGTTTCAAGTTCTGTCTCGAGGTTTTGTTTCCTCTTGATGTAGCCCTAAGCAGTGACTGGCGAGATACACTGTCCTTGAAAGGGGTTGCCAAGCTTCCCAAAATTACGAATCTCCAGAAATCTCAGCAACTATTTTTTCACCCAAACTGGATGATACTTTCAGGTAATGATCAGTACACTAAGCCCACTTGGTTCCCCAAATTTCGTTCTTCTATGTTGAAGCGTTCGTTTCCAGTAACAGTTTGAATCTTGGCGTTTCACTCTGTTTCCTCCAATATTGATAGGTGTACGTGGAACTCTAAATCAAACACGGTTTGTGCTAGCTTCTTCAAACTTGACACGATAATGTAGTTTCAAGTTCTGTCTCTAGGTTTTGTTTCCTCTTGATGTAGCCCTAAGCAGTGACTGGCGAGATACACTGTCCTTGAAAGGGGTTGCCAAGCTTCCCAAAATTACGAATCTCCAGAAATCTCAGCAACTATTTTTTCACCCAAACTGGATGATACTTTCAGGTAATGATCAGTACACTAAGCCCACTTGGTTCCCCAAATTTCGTTCTTCTATGTTGAAGCGTTCGGTCCAGTAACAGTTTGAATCTTGGCGTTTCACTCTGTTTCCTCCAATATTGATAGGTGTACGTGGAACTCTAAATCAAACACGGTTTGTGCTAGCTTCTTCAAACTTGACACGATAATGTAGTTTCAAGTTCTGTCTCTAGGTTTTGTTTCCTCTTGATGTAGCCCTAAGCAGTGACTGGCGAGATACACTGTCCTTGAAAGGGGTTGCCAAGCTACCCAAAATTACGAATCTCCAGAAATCTCAGCAACTATTTTTTCACCCAAACTGGATGATACTTTCAGGTAATGATCAGTACACTAAGCCCAGTTGGTTCCCCAAATTTCGTTCTTCTATGTTGAAGCGTTCGTTTCCAGTAACAGTTTGAATTTTGGCGTTTCACTCTGTTTTCTCCTATATTGATAGATGTATGTGGAACTCTAAATCAAACACGGTTTGTGCTAGCTTCTTGAAACTTGACACGATAATGTAGTTTCAAGTTCTATCTCTAGGTTTTGTTTCCTCTTGATGTAGCCCTAAGCAGTGACTGGCGAGATACACTGTCCTTGAAAGGGGTTGCCAAGCTTCCCAAAATTACGAATCTCCAGAAATCTCAGCAACTATTTTTTCACCCAAACTGGATGATACTTTCAGGTAATGATCAGTACACTAAGCCCACTTGGTTCCCCAAATTTCGTTCTTCTATGTTGAAGCGTTCGTTTCCAGTAACAGTTTGAATGTTGGCGTTTCACTCTGTTTTCTCCTATATTGATAGATGTATGTGGAACTCTAAATCAAACACGGTTTGTGCTAGCTTTTTGAAACTGGACACGATAATGTAGTTTCAAGTTCTATCTCGAGGTTTTGTTTCCTCTTGATGTAGCCCTAAGCAGTGACTGGCGAGATACACTGTCCTTGAAAGGGGTTGCCAAGCTTCCCAAAATTACGAATCTCCAGAAATCTCAGAAACTATTTTTTCACCCAAACTGGATGATACTTTCAGGTAATGATCAGTACACTAAGCCCACTTGGTTCCCCAAATTTCGTTCTTCTATGTTGAAGCGTTCGTTTCCAGTAACAGTTTGAATTTTGGCGTTTCACTCTGTTTTCTCCTATATTGAGAGATGTATGTGGAACTCTAAATCAAACACGGTTTGTGCTAGCTTCTTGAAACTTGACACGATAATGTAGTTTCAAGTTCTGTCTCTAGGTTTGTTTCCTCTTGATGTAGCCCTAAGCAGTGACTGGCGAGATACACTGTCCTTGAAAGGGGTTGCCAAGCTTCCCAAAATTACGAATCTCCAGAAATCTCAGCAACTATTTTTTCACCCAAACTGGATGATACTTTCAGGTAATGATCAGTACACTAATCCCAGTTGGTTCCCCAAATTTCGTTCTTCTATGTTGAAGCGTTCGTTTCCAGTAACAGTTTGAATTTTGGCGTTTCACTCTGTTTTCTCCTATATTGATAGATGTATGTGGAACTCTAAATCAAACACGGTTTGTGCTAGCTTCTTGAAACTTGACACGATAATATAGTTTCAAGTTCTATCTCTAGGTTTTGTTTCCTCTTGATGTAGCCCTAAGCAGTGACTGGCGAGATACACTGTCCTTGAAAGGGGTTGCCAAGCTACCCAAAATTACGAATCTCCAGAAATCTCAGCAACTATTTTTTCACCCAAACTGGATGATACTTTCAGGTAATGATCAGTACACTAAGCCCAGTTGGTTCCCCAAATTTCGTTCTTCTATGTTGAAGCGTTCGTTTCCAGTAACAGTTTGAATTTTGGCGTTTCACTCTGTTTTCTCCTATATTGAGAGATGTATGTGGAACTCTAAATCAAACACGGTTTGTGCTAGCTTCTTGAAACTTGACACGATAATGTAGTTTCAAGTTCTGTCTCGAGGTTTTGTTTCCTCTTGATGTAGCCCTAAGCAGTGACTGGCGAGATACACTGTCCTTGAAAGGGGTTGCCAAGCTTCCCAAAATTACGAATCTCCAGAAATCTCAGCAACTATTTTTTCACCCAAACTGGATGATACTTTCAGGTAATGATCAGTACACTAAGCCCACTTGGTTCCCCAAATTTCGTTCTTCTATGTTGAAGCGTTCGTTTCCAGTAACAGTTTGAATCTTGGCGTTTCACTCTGTTTCCTCCAATATTGATAGGTGTACGTGGAACTCTAAATCAAACACGGTTTGTGCTAGCTTCTTCAAACTTGACACGATAATGTAGTTTCAAGTTCTGTCTCTAGGTTTTGTTTCCTCTTGATGTAGCCCTAAGCAGAGACTGGCGAGATACACTGTCCTTGAAAGGGGTTGCCAAGCTTCCCAAAATTACGAATCTCCAGAAATCTCAGCAACTATTTTTTCACCCAAACTGGATGATACTTTCAGGTAATGATCAGTACACTAAGCCCACTTGGTTCCCCAAATTTCGTTCTTCTATGTTGAAGCGTTCGGTCCAGTAACAGTTTGAATCTTGGCGTTTCACTCTGTTTCCTCCAATATTGATAGGTGTACGTGGAACTCTAAATCAAACCCGGTTTGTGTTAGCTTCTTCAAACTTGACACGATAATGTAGTTTCAAGTTCTGTCTCTAGGTTTTGTTTCCTCTTGATGTAGCCCTAAGCAGTGACTGGCGAGATACACTGTCCTTGAAAGGGGTTGCCAAGCTTCCCAAAATTACGAATCTCCAGAAATCTCAGCAACTATTTTTTCACCCAAACTGGATGATACTTTCAGGTAATGATCAGTACACTAAGCCCAGTTGGTTCCCCAAATTTCGTTCTTCTATGTTGAAGCGTTCGTTTCCAGTAACAGTTTGAATTTTGGCGTTTCACTCTGTTTTCTCCTATATTGATAGATGTATGTGGAACTCTAAATCAAACACGGTTTGTGCTAGCTTCTTGAAACTTGACACGATAATATAGTTTCAAGTTCTATCTCTAGGTTTTGTTTCCTCTTGATGTAGCCCTAAGCAGTGACTGGCGAGATACACTGTCCTTGAAAGGGGTTGCCAAGCTACCCAAAATTACGAATCTCCAGAAATCTCAGCAACTATTTTTTCACCCAAACTGGATGATACTTTCAGGTAATGATCAGTACACTAAGCCCAGTTGGTTCCCCAAATTTCGTTCTTCTATGTTGAAGCGTTCGTTTCCAGTAACAGTTTGAATTTTGGCGTTTCACTCTGTTTTCTCCTATATTGAGAGATGTATGTGGAACTCTAAATCAAACACGGTTTGTGCTAGCTTCTTGAAACTTGACACGATAATGTAGTTTCAAGTTCTGTCTCGAGGTTTTGTTTCCTCTTGATGTAGCCCTAAGCAGTGACTGGCGAGATACACTGTCCTTGAAAGGGGTTGCCAAGCTTCCCAAAATTACGAATCTCCAGAAATCTCAGCAACTATTTTTTCACCCAAACTGGATGATACTTTCAGGTAATGATCAGTACACTAAGCCCACTTGGTTCCCCAAATTTCGTTCTTCTATGTTGAAGCGTTCGTTTCCAGTAACAGTTTGAATCTTGGCGTTTCACTCTGTTTCCTCCAATATTGATAGGTGTACGTGGAACTCTAAATCAAACACGGTTTGTGCTAGCTTCTTCAAACTTGACACGATAATGTAGTTTCAAGTTCTGTCTCTAGGTTTTGTTTCCTCTTGATGTAGCCCTAAGCAGAGACTGGCGAGATACACTGTCCTTGAAAGGGGTTGCCAAGCTTCCCAAAATTACGAATCTCCAGAAATCTCAGCAACTATTTTTTCACCCAAACTGGATGATACTTTCAGGTAATGATCAGTACACTAAGCCCACTTGGTTCCCCAAATTTCGTTCTTCTATGTTGAAGCGTTCGGTCCAGTAACAGTTTGAATCTTGGCGTTTCACTCTGTTTCCTCCAATATTGATAGGTGTACGTGGAACTCTAAATCAAACCCGGTTTGTGTTAGCTTCTTCAAACTTGACACGATAATGTAGTTTCAAGTTCTGTCTCTAGGTTTTGTTTCCTCTTGATGTAGCCCTAAGCAGTGACTGGCGAGATACACTGTCCTTGAAAGGGGTTGCCAAGCTACCCAAAATTACGAATCTCCAGAAATCTCAGCAACTATTTTTTCACCCAAACTGGATGATACTTTCAGGTAATGATCAGTACACTAAGCCCAGTTGGTTCCCCAAATTTCGTTCTTCTATGTTGAAGCGTTCGTTTCCAGTAACAGTTTGAATTTTGGCGTTTAACTCTGTTTTCTCCTATATTGATAGATGTATGTGGAACTCTAAATCAAACACGGTTTGTGCTAGCTTCTTGAAACTTGACACGATAATGTAGTTTCAAGTTCTATCTCTAGGTTTTGTTTCCTCTTGATGTAGCCCTAAGCAGTGACTGGCGAGATACACTGTCCTTGAAAGGGGTTGCCAAGCTTCCCAAAATTACGAATCTCCAGAAATCTCAGCAACTATTTTTTCACCCAAACTGGATGATACTTTCAGGTAATGATCAGTACACTAAGCCCAGTTGGTTCCCCAAATTTCGTTCTTCTATGTTGAAGCGTTCGTTTCCAGTAACAGTTTGAATTTTGGCGTTTCACTCTGTTTTCTCCTATATTGATAGATGTATGTGGAACTCTAAATCAAACACGGTTTGTGCTAGCTTTTTGAAACTTGACACGATAATATAGTTTCAAGTTCTATCTCGAGGTTTTGTTTCCTCTTGATGTAGCCCTAAGCAGTGACTGGCGAGATACACTGTCCTTGAAAGGGGTTGCCAAGCTTCCCAAAATTACGAATCTCCAGAAATCTCAGAAACTATTTTTTCACCCAAACTGGATGATACTTTCAGGTAATGATCAGTACACTAAGCCCACTTGGTTCCCCAAATTTCGTTCTTCTATGTTGAACCGTTCGTTTCCAGTAACAGTTTGAATTTTGGCGTTTCACTCTGTTTTCTCCTATATTGATAGATGTATGTGGAACTCTATATCAAACACGGTTTGTGCTAGCTTCTTGAAACTTGACACGATAATGTAGTTTCAAGTTCTGTCTCTAGGTTTGTTTCCTCTTGATGTAGCCCTAAGCAGTGACTGGCGAGATACACTGTCCTTGAAAGGGGTTGCCAAGCTTCCCAAAATTACGAATCTCCAGAAATCTCAGCAACTATTTTTTCACCCAAACTGGATGATACTTTCAGGTAATGATCAGTACACTAAGCCCACTTGGTTCCCCAAATTTCGTTCTTCTATGTTGAAGCGTTCGTTTCCAGTAACAGTTTGAATTTTGGCGTTTCACTCTGTTTTCTCCTATATTGAGAGATGTATGTGGAACTCTAAATCAAACACGGTTTGTGCTAGCTTCTTGAAACTTGACACGATAATGTAGTTTCAAGTTCTGTCTCTAGGTTTGTTTCCTCTTGATGTAGCCCTAAGCAGTGACTGGCGAGATACACTGTCCTTGAAAGGGGTTGCCAAGCTTCCCAAAATTACGAATCTCCAGAAATCTCAGCAACTATTTTTTCACCCAAACTGGATGATACTTTCAGGTAATGATCAGTACACTAAGCCCAGTTGGTTCCCCAAATTTCGTTCTTCTATGTTGAAGCGTTCGTTTCCAGTAACAGTTTGAATTTTGGCGTTTCACTCTGTTTTCTCCTATATTGATAGATGTATGTGGAACTCTAAATCAAACACGGTTGTGCTAGCTTCTTGAAACTTGACACGATAATATAGTTTCAAGTTCTATCTCTAGGTTTTGTTTCCTCTTGATGTAGCCCTAAGCAGTGACTGGCGAGATACTCTGTCCTTGAAAGGGGTTGCCAAGCTACCCAAAATTACGAATCTCCAGAAATCTCAGCAACTATTTTTTCACCCAAACTGGATGATACTTTCAGGTAATGATCAGTACACTAAGCCCAGTTGGTTCCCTAAATTTCGTTCTTCTATGTTGAAGCGTTCGTTTCCAGTAACAGTTTGAATTTTGGCGTTTCACTCTGTTTTCTCCTATATTGAGAGATGTATGTGGAACTCTAAATCAAACACGGTTTGTGCTAGCTTCTTGAAACTTGACACGATAATGTAGTTTCAAGTTCTGTCTCTAGGTTTTGTTTCCTCTTGATGTAGCCCTAAGCAGTGACTGGCGAGATACACTGTCCTTGAAAGGGGTTGCCAAGCTTCCCAAAATTACGAATCTCCAGAAATCTCAGCAACTATTTTTTCACCCAAACTGAATGATACTTTCAGGTAATGATCAGTACACTAAGCCCAGTTGGTTCCCCAAATTTCGTTCTTCTATGTTGAAGCGTTCGTTTCCAGTAACAGTTTGAATTTTGGCGTTTCACTCTGTTTTCTCCTATATTGATAGATGTATGTGGAACTCTAAATCAAACACGGTTGTGCTAGCTTCTTGAAACTTGACACGATAATATAGTTTCAAGTTCTATCTCTAGGTTTTGTTTCCTCTTGATGTAGCCCTAAGCAGTGACTGGCGAGATACTCTGTCCTTGAAAGGGGTTGCCAAGCTACCCAAAATTACGAATCTCCAGAAATCTCAGCAACTATTTTTTCACCCAAACTGGATGATACTTTCAGGTAATGATCAGTACACTAAGCCCAGTTGGTTCCCCAAATTTCGTTCTTCTATGTTGAAGCGTTCGTTTCCAGTAACAGTTTGAATTTTGGCGTTTCACTCTGTTTTCTCCTATATTGATAGATGTATGTGGAACTCTAAATCAAACACGGTTTGTGCTAGCTTCTTGAAACTTGACACGATAATGTAGTTTCAAGTTCTATCTCTAGGTTTTGTTTCCTCTTGATGTAGCCCTAAGCAGTGACTGGCGAGATACACTGTCCTTGAAAGGGGTTGCCAAGCTTCCCAAAATTACGAATCTCCAGAAATCTCAGCAACTATTTTTTCACCCAAACTGGATGATACTTTCAGGTAATGATCAGTACACTAAGCCCACTTGGTTCCCCAAATTTCGTTCTTCTATGTTGAAGCGTTCGTTTCCAGTAACAGTTTGAATGTTGGCGTTTCACTCTGTTTTCTCCTATATTGATAGATGTATGTGGAACTCTAAATCAAACACGGTTTGTGCTAGCTTTTTGAAACTTGACACGATAATGTAGTTTCAAGTTCTATCTCGAGGTTTTGTTTCCTCTTGATGTAGCCCTAAGCAGTGACTGGCGAGATACACTGTCCTTGAAATGGGTTGCCAAGCTTCCCAAAATTACGAATCTCCAGAAATCTCAGAAACTATTTTTTCACCCAAACTGGATGATACTTTCAGGTAATGATCAGTACACTAAGCCCACTTGGTTCCCCAAATTTCGTTCTTCTATGTTGAAGCGTTCGTTTCCAGTAACAGTTTGAATTTTGGCGTTTCACTCTGTTTTCTCCTATATTGATAGATGTATGTGGAACTCTAAATCAAACACGGTTTGTGCTAGCTTTTTGAAACTTGACACGATAATATAGTTTCAAGTTCTATCTCGAGGTTTTGTTTCCTCTTGATGTAGCCCTAAGCAGTGACTGGCGAGATACACTGTCCTTGAAAGGGGTTGCCAAGCTTCCCAAAATTACGAATCTCCAGAAATCTAGCAACTATTTTTTCACCCAAACTGGATGATACTTTCAGGTAATGATCAGTACACTAAGCCCACTTGGTTCCCCAAATTTCGTTCTTCTATGTTGAACCGTTCGTTTCCAGTAACAGTTTGAATTTTGGCGTTTCACTCTGTTTTCTCCTATATTGATAGATGTATGTGGAACTCTATATCAAACACGGTTTGTGCTAGCTTCTTGAAACTTGACACGATAATGTAGTTTCAAGTTCTGTCTCTAGGTTTGTTTCCTCTTGATGTAGCCCTAAGCAGTGACTGGCGAGATACACTGTCCTTGAAAGGGGTTGCCAAGCTTCCCAAAATTACGAATCTCCAGAAATCTCAGCAACTATTTTTTCACCCAAACTGGATGATACTTTCAGGTAATGATCAGTACACTAAGCCCAGTTGGTTCCCCAAATTTCGTTCTTCTATGTTGAAGCGTTCGTTTCCAGTAACAGTTTGAATTTTGGCGTTTCACTCTGTTTTCTCCTATATTGAGAGATGTATGTGGAACTCTAAATCAAACACGGTTTGTGCTAGCTTCTTGAAACTTGACACGATAATGTAGTTTCAAGTTCTGTCTCTAGGTTTGTTTCCTCTTGATGTAGCCCTAAGCAGTGACTGGCGAGATACACTGTCCTTGAAAGGGGTTGCCAAGCTTCCCAAAATTACGAATCTCCAGAAATCTCAGCAACTATTTTTTCACCCAAACTGGATGATACTTTCAGGTAATGATCAGTACACTAAGCCCAGTTGGTTCCCCAAATTTCGTTCTTCTATGTTGAAGCGTTCGTTTCCAGTAACAGTTTGAATTTTGGCGTATCACTCTGTTTTCTCCTATATTGATAGATGTATGTGGAACTCTAAATCAAACACGGTTGTGCTAGCTTCTTGAAACTTGACACGATAATATAGTTTCAAGTTCTATCTCTAGGTTTTGTTTCCTCTTGATGTAGCCCTAAGCAGTGACTGGCGAGATACTCTGTCCTTGAAAGGGGTTGCCAAGCTACCCAAAATTACGAATCTCCAGAAATCTCAGCAACTATTTTTTCACCCAAACTGGATGATACTTTCAGGTAATGATCAGTACACTAAGCCCAGTTGGTTCCCCAAATTTCGTTCTTCTATGTTGAAGCGTTCGTTTCCAGTAACAGTTTGAATTTTGGCGTTTCACTCTGTTTTCTCCTATATTGAGAGATGTATGTGGAACTCTAAATCAAACACGGTTTGTGCTAGCTTTTTGAAACTTGACACGATAATATAGTTTCAAGTTCTATCTCGAGGTTTTGTTTCCTCTTGATGTAGCCCTAAGCAGTGACTGGCGAGATACACTGTCCTTGAAAGGGGTTGCCAAGCTTCCCAAAATTACGAATCTCCAGAAATCTCAGAAACTATTTTTTCACCCAAACTGGATGATACTTTCAGGTAATGATCAGTACACTAAGCCCACTTGGTTCCCCAAATTTCGTTCTTCTATGTTGAACCGTTCGTTTCCAGTAACAGTTTGAATTTTGGCGTTTCACTCTGTTTTCTCCTATATTGATAGATGTATGTGGAACTCTATATCAAACACGGTTTGTGCTAGCTTCTTGAAACTTGACACGATAATGTAGTTTCAAGTTCTGTCTCTAGGTTTGTTTCCTCTTGATGTAGCCCTAAGCAGTGACTGGCGAGATACACTGTCCTTGAAAGGGGTTGCCAAGCTTCCCAAAATTACGAATCTCCAGAAATCTCAGCAACTATTTTTTCACCCAAACTGGATGATACTTTCAGGTAATGATCAGTACACTAAGCCCACTTGGTTCCCCAAATTTCGTTCTTCTATGTTGAAGCGTTCGTTTCCAGTAACAGTTTGAATTTTGGCGTTTCACTCTGTTTTCTCCTATATTGAGAGATGTATGTGGAACTCTAAATCAAACACGGTTTGTGCTAGCTTCTTGAAACTTGACACGATAATGTAGTTTCAAGTTCTGTCTCTAGGTTTGTTTCCTCTTGATGTAGCCCTAAGCAGTGACTGGCGAGATACACTGTCCTTGAAAGGGGTTGCCAAGCTTCCCAAAATTACGAATCTCCAGAAATCTCAGCAACTATTTTTTCACCCAAACTGGATGATACTTTCAGGTAATGATCAGTACACTAAGCCCAGTTGGTTCCCCAAATTTCGTTCTTCTATGTTGAAGCGTTCGTTTCCAGTAACAGTTTGAATTTTGGCGTTTCACTCTGTTTTCTCCTATATTGATAGATGTATGTGGAACTCTAAATCAAACACGGTTGTGCTAGCTTCTTGAAACTTGACACGATAATATAGTTTCAAGTTCTATCTCTAGGTTTTGTTTCCTCTTGATGTAGCCCTAAGCAGTGACTGGCGAGATACTCTGTCCTTGAAAGGGGTTGCCAAGCTACCCAAAATTACGAATCTCCAGAAATCTCAGCAACTATTTTTTCACCCAAACTGGATGATACTTTCAGGTAATGATCAGTACACTAAGCCCAGTTGGTTCCCTAAATTTCGTTCTTCTATGTTGAAGCGTTCGTTTCCAGTAACAGTTTGAATTTTGGCGTTTCACTCTGTTTTCTCCTATATTGAGAGATGTATGTGGAACTCTAAATCAAACACGGTTTGTGCTAGCTTCTTGAAACTTGACACGATAATGTAGTTTCAAGTTCTGTCTCTAGGTTTTGTTTCCTCTTGATGTAGCCCTAAGCAGTGACTGGCGAGATACACTGTCCTTGAAAGGGGTTGCCAAGCTTCCCAAAATTACGAATCTCCAGAAATCTCAGCAACTATTTTTTCACCCAAACTGAATGATACTTTCAGGTAATGATCAGTACACTAAGCCCAGTTGGTTCCCCAAATTTCGTTCTTCTATGTTGAAGCGTTCGTTTCCAGTAACAGTTTGAATTTTGGCGTTTCACTCTGTTTTCTCCTATATTGATAGATGTATGTGGAACTCTAAATCAAACACGGTTGTGCTAGCTTCTTGAAACTTGACACGATAATATAGTTTCAAGTTCTATCTCTAGGTTTTGTTTCCTCTTGATGTAGCCCTAAGCAGTGACTGGCGAGATACTCTGTCCTTGAAAGGGGTTGCCAAGCTACCCAAAATTACGAATCTCCAGAAATCTCAGCAACTATTTTTTCACCCAAACTGGATGATACTTTCAGGTAATGATCAGTACACTAAGCCCAGTTGGTTCCCCAAATTTCGTTCTTCTATGTTGAAGCGTTCGTTTCCAGTAACAGTTTGAATTTTGGCGTTTCACTCTGTTTTCTCCTATATTGATAGATGTATGTGGAACTCTAAATCAAACACGGTTTGTGCTAGCTTCTTGAAACTTGACACGATAATGTAGTTTCAAGTTCTATCTCTAGGTTTTGTTTCCTCTTGATGTAGCCCTAAGCAGTGACTGGCGAGATACACTGTCCTTGAAAGGGGTTGCCAAGCTTCCCAAAATTACGAATCTCCAGAAATCTCAGCAACTATTTTTTCACCCAAACTGGATGATACTTTCAGGTAATGATCAGTACACTAAGCCCACTTGGTTCCCCAAATTTCGTTCTTCTATGTTGAAGCGTTCGTTTCCAGTAACAGTTTGAATGTTGGCGTTTCACTCTGTTTTCTCCTATATTGATAGATGTATGTGGAACTCTAAATCAAACACGGTTTGTGCTAGCTTTTTGAAACTTGACACGATAATGTAGTTTCAAGTTCTATCTCGAGGTTTTGTTTCCTCTTGATGTAGCCCTAAGCAGTGACTGGCGAGATACACTGTCCTTGAAATGGGTTGCCAAGCTTCCCAAAATTACGAATCTCCAGAAATCTCAGAAACTATTTTTTCACCCAAACTGGATGATACTTTCAGGTAATGATCAGTACACTAAGCCCACTTGGTTCCCCAAATTTCGTTCTTCTATGTTGAAGCGTTCGTTTCCAGTAACAGTTTGAATTTTGGCGTTTCACTCTGTTTTCTCCTATATTGATAGATGTATGTGGAACTCTAAATCAAACACGGTTTGTGCTAGCTTTTTGAAACTTGACACGATAATATAGTTTCAAGTTCTATCTCGAGGTTTTGTTTCCTCTTGATGTAGCCCTAAGCAGTGACTGGCGAGATACACTGTCCTTGAAAGGGGTTGCCAAGCTTCCCAAAATTACGAATCTCCAGAAATCTAGCAACTATTTTTTCACCCAAACTGGATGATACTTTCAGGTAATGATCAGTACACTAAGCCCACTTGGTTCCCCAAATTTCGTTCTTCTATGTTGAACCGTTCGTTTCCAGTAACAGTTTGAATTTTGGCGTTTCACTCTGTTTTCTCCTATATTGATAGATGTATGTGGAACTCTATATCAAACACGGTTTGTGCTAGCTTCTTGAAACTTGACACGATAATGTAGTTTCAAGTTCTGTCTCTAGGTTTGTTTCCTCTTGATGTAGCCCTAAGCAGTGACTGGCGAGATACACTGTCCTTGAAAGGGGTTGCCAAGCTTCCCAAAATTACGAATCTCCAGAAATCTCAGCAACTATTTTTTCACCCAAACTGGATGATACTTTCAGGTAATGATCAGTACACTAAGCCCAGTTGGTTCCCCAAATTTCGTTCTTCTATGTTGAAGCGTTCGTTTCCAGTAACAGTTTGAATTTTGGCGTTTCACTCTGTTTTCTCCTATATTGAGAGATGTATGTGGAACTCTAAATCAAACACGGTTTGTGCTAGCTTCTTGAAACTTGACACGATAATGTAGTTTCAAGTTCTGTCTCTAGGTTTGTTTCCTCTTGATGTAGCCCTAAGCAGTGACTGGCGAGATACACTGTCCTTGAAAGGGGTTGCCAAGCTTCCCAAAATTACGAATCTCCAGAAATCTCAGCAACTATTTTTTCACCCAAACTGGATGATACTTTCAGGTAATGATCAGTACACTAAGCCCAGTTGGTTCCCCAAATTTCGTTCTTCTATGTTGAAGCGTTCGTTTCCAGTAACAGTTTGAATTTTGGCGTATCACTCTGTTTTCTCCTATATTGATAGATGTATGTGGAACTCTAAATCAAACACGGTTGTGCTAGCTTCTTGAAACTTGACACGATAATATAGTTTCAAGTTCTATCTCTAGGTTTTGTTTCCTCTTGATGTAGCCCTAAGCAGTGACTGGCGAGATACTCTGTCCTTGAAAGGGGTTGCCAAGCTACCCAAAATTACGAATCTCCAGAAATCTCAGCAACTATTTTTTCACCCAAACTGGATGATACTTTCAGGTAATGATCAGTACACTAAGCCCAGTTGGTTCCCCAAATTTCGTTCTTCTATGTTGAAGCGTTCGTTTCCAGTAACAGTTTGAATTTTGGCGTTTCACTCTGTTTTCTCCTATATTGAGAGATGTATGTGGAACTCTAAATCAAACACGGTTTGTGCTAGCTTCTTGAAACTTGACACGATAATGTAGTTTCAAGTTCTGTCTCTAGGTTTTGTTTCCTCTTGATGTAGCCCTAAGCAGTGACTGGCGAGATACACTGTCCTTGAAAGGGGTTGCCAAGCTTCCCAAAATTACGAATCTCCAGAAATCTCAGCAACTATTTTTTCACCCAAACTGGATGATACTTTCAGGTAATGATCAGTACACTAAGCCCACTTGGTTCCCCAAATTTCGTTCTTCTATGTTGAAGCGTTCGTTTCCAGTAACAGTTTGAATTTTGGCGTTTCACTCTGTTTCCTCCAATATTGATAGGTGTACGTGGAACTCTAAATCAAACACGGTTTGTGCTAGCTTCTTCAAACTTGACACGATAATGTAGTTTCAAGTTCTGTCTCTAGGTTTTGTTTCCTCTTGATGTATCCCTAAGCAGTGACTGGCGAGATACACTGTCCTTGAAAGGGGTTGCCAAGCTTCCCAAAATTACGAATCTCCAGAAATCTCAGCAACTATTTTTTCACCCAAACTGGATGATACTTTCAGGTAATGATCAGTACACTAAGCCCACTTGGTTCCCCAAATTTCGTTCTTCTATGTTGAAGCGTTCGGTCCAGTAACAGTTTGAATCTTGGCGTTTCACTCTGTTTCCTCCAATATTGATAGGTGTACGTGGAACTCTAAATCAAACACGGTTTGTGCTAGCTTCTTGAAACTTGAAACGATAATGTAGTTTCAAGTTCTGTCTCTAGGTTTTGTTTCCTCTTGATGTAGCCCTAAGCAGTGACTGGCGAGATACACTGTCCTTGAAAGGGGTTGCCAAGCTACCCAAAATTACGAATCTCCAGAAATCTCAGCAACTATTTTTTCACCCAAACTGGATGATACTTTCAGGTAATGATCAGTACACTAAGCCCAGTTGGTTCCCCAAATTTCGTTCTTCTATGTTGAAGCGTTCGTTTCCAGTAACAGTTTGAATTTTGGCGTTTCACTCTGTTTTCTCCTATATTGATAGATGTATGTGGAACTCTAAATCAAACACGGTTTGTGCTAGCTTCTTGAAACTTGACACGATAATGTAGTTTCAAGTTCTATCTCTAGGTTTTGTTTCCTCTTGATGTAGCCCTAAGCAGTGACTGGCGAGATAAACTGTCCTTGAAAGGGGTTGCCAAGCTTCCCAAAATTACGAATCTCCAGAAATCTCAGCAACTATTTTTTCACCCAAACTGGATGATACTTTCAGGTAATGATCAGTACACTAAGCCCACTTGGTTCCCCAAATTTCGTTCTTCTATGTTGAAGCGTTCGTTTCCAGTAACAGTTTGAATTTTGGCGTTTCACTCTGTTTTCTCCTATATTGATAGATGTATGTGGAACTCTAAATCAAACACGGTTTGTGCTAGCTTTTTGAAACTTGACACGATAATATAGTTTCAAGTTCTATCTCGAGGTTTTGTTTCCTCTTGATGTAGCCCTAAGCAGTGACTGGCGAGATACACTGTCCTTGAAAGGGGTTGCCAAGCTTCCCAAAATTACGAATCTCCAGAAATCTCAGAAACTATTTTTTCACCCAAACTGGATGATACTTTCAGGTAATGATCAGTACACTAAGCCCACTTGGTTCCCCAAATTTCGTTCTTCTATGTTGAACCGTTCGTTTCCAGTAACAGTTTGAATTTTGGCGTTTCACTCTGTTTTCTCCTATATTGATAGATGTATGTGGAACTCTATATCAAACACTGTTTGTGCTAGCTTCTTGAAACTTGACACGATAATGTAGTTTCAAGTTCTGTCTCTAGGTTTGTTTCCTCTTGATGTAGCCCTAAGCAGTGACTGGCGAGATACACTGTCCTTGAAAGGGGTTGCCAAGCTTCCCAAAATTACGAATCTCCAGAAATCTCAGCAACTATTTTTTCACCCAAACTGGATGATACTTTCAGGTAATGATCAGTACACTAAGCCCACTTGGTTCCCCAAATTTCGTTCTTCTATGTTGAACCGTTCGTTTCCAGTAACAGTTTGAATTTTGGCGTTTCACTCTGTTTTCTCCTATATTGAGAGATGTATGTGGAACTCTAAATCAAACACGGTTTGTGCTAGCTTCTTGAAACTTGACACGATAATGTAGTTTCAAGTTCTGTCTCTAGGTTTGTTTCCTCTTGATGTAGCCCTAAGCAGTGACTGGCGAGATACACTGTCCTTGAAAGGGGTTGCCAAGCTTCCCAAAATTACGAATCTCCAGAAATCTCAGCAACTATTTTTTCACCCAAACTGGATGATACTTTCAGGTAATGATCAGTACACTAAGCCCAGTTGGTTCCCCAAATTTCGTTCTTCTATGTTGAAGCGTTCGTTTCCAGTAACAGTTTGAATTTTGGCGTATCACTCTGTTTTCTCCTATATTGATAGATGTATGTGGAACTCTAAATCAAACACGGTTGTGCTAGCTTCTTGAAACTTGACACGATAATATAGTTTCAAGTTCTATCTCTAGGTTTTGTTTCCTCTTGATGTAGCCCTAAGCAGTGACTGGCGAGATACACTGTCCTTGAAAGGGGTTGCCAAGCTTCCCAAAATTACGAATCTCCAGAAATCTCAGCAACTATTTTTTCACCCAAACTGGATGATACTTTCAGGTAATGATCAGTACACTAAGCCCAGTTGGTTCCCCAAATTTCGTTCTTCTATGTTGAAGCGTTCGTTTCCAGTAACAGTTTGAATTTTGGCGTTTCACTCTGTTTTCTCCTATATTGAGAGATGTATGTGGAACTCTAAATCAAACACGGTTTGTGCTAGCTTCTTGAAACTTGACACGATAATGTAGTTTCAAGTTCTGTCTCTAGGTTTTGTTTCCTCTTGATGTAGCCCTAAGCAGTGACTGGCGAGATACACTGTCCTTGAAAGGGGTTGCCAAGCTTCCCAAAATTACGAATCTCCAGAAATCTCAGCAACTATTTTTTCACCCAAACTGGATGATACTTTCAGGTAATGATCAGTACACTAAGCCCACTTGGTTCCCCAAATTTCGTTCTTCTATGTTGAAGCGTTCGTTTCCAGTAACAGTTTGAATCTTGGCGTTTCACTCTGTTTCCTCCAATATTGATAGGTGTACGTGGAACTCTAAATCAAACACGGTTTGTGCTAGCTTCTTCAAACTTGACACGATAATGTAGTTTCAAGTTCTGTCTCTAGGTTTTGTTTCCTCTTGATGTATCCCTAAGCAGTGACTGGCGAGATACACTGTCCTTGAAAGGGGTTGCCAAGCTTCCCAAAATTACGAATCTCCAGAAATCTCAGCAACTATTTTTTCACCCAAACTGGATGATACTTTCAGGTAATGATCAGTACACTAAGCCCACTTGGTTCCCCAAATTTCGTTCTTCTATGTTGAAGCGTTCGGTCCAGTAACAGTTTGAATCTTGGCGTTTCACTCTGTTTCCTCCAATATTGATAGGTGTACGTGGAACTCTAAATCAAACACGGTTTGTGCTAGCTTCTTGAAACTTGAAACGATAATGTAGTTTCAAGTTCTGTCTCTAGGTTTTGTTTCCTCTTGATGTAGCCCTAAGCAGTGACTGGCGAGATACACTGTCCTTGAAAGGGGTTGCCAAGCTACCCAAAATTACGAATCTCCAGAAATCTCAGCAACTATTTTTTCACCCAAACTGGATGATACTTTCAGGTAATGATCAGTACACTAAGCCCAGTTGGTTCCCCAAATTTCGTTCTTCTATGTTGAAGCGTTCGTTTCCAGTAACAGTTTGAATTTTGGCGTTTCACTCTGTTTTCTCCTATATTGATAGATGTATGTGGAACTCTAAATCAAACACGGTTTGTGCTAGCTTCTTGAAACTTGACACGATAATGTAGTTTCAAGTTCTATCTCTAGGTTTTGTTTCCTCTTGATGTAGCCCTAAGCAGTGACTGGCGAGATACACTGTCCTTGAAAGGGGTTGCCAAGCTTCCCAAAATTACGAATCTCCAGAAATCTCAGCAACTATTTTTTCACCCAAACTGGATGATACTTTCAGGTAATGATCAGTACACTAAGCCCACTTGGTTCCCCAAATTTCGTTCTTCTATGTTGAAGCGTTCGTTTCCAGTAACAGTTTGAATGTTGGCGTTTCACTCTGTTTTCTCCTATATTGATAGATGTATGTGGAACTCTAAATCAAACACGGTTTGTGCTAGCTTGTTGAAACTTGACACGATAATGTAGTTTCAAGTTCTACTCGAGGTTTTGTTTCCTCTTGATGTAGCCCTAAGCAGTGACTGGCGAGATACACTGTCCTTGAAAGGGGTTGCCAAGCTTCCCAAAATTACGAATCTCCAGAAATCTCAGAAACTATTTTTTCACCCAAACTGGATGATACTTTCAGGTAATGATCAGTACACTAAGCCCACTTGGTTCCCCAAATTTCGTTCTTCTATGTTGAAGCGTTCGTTTCCAGTAACAGTTTGAATTTTGGCGTTTCACTCTGTTTTCTCCTATATTGATAGATGTATGTGGAACTCTAAATCAAACACGGTTTGTGCTAGCTTTTTGAAACTTGACACGATAATATAGTTTCAAGTTCTATCTCGAGGTTTTGTTTCCTCTTGATGTAGCCCTAAGCAGTGACTGGCGAGATACACTGTCCTTGAAAGGGGTTGCCAAGCTTCCCAAAATTACGAATCTCCAGAAATCTCAGAAACTATTTTTTCACCCAAACTGGATGATACTTTCAGGTAATGATCAGTACACTAAGCCCACTTGGTTCCCCAAATTTCGTTCTTCTATGTTGAACCGTTCGTTTCCAGTAACAGTTTGAATTTTGGCGTTTCACTCTGTTTTCTCCTATATTGATAGATGTATGTGGAACTCTATATCAAACACGGTTTGTGCTAGCTTCTTGAAACTTGACACGATAATGTAGTTTCAAGTTCTGTCTCTAGGTTTGTTTCCTCTTGATGTAGCCCTAAGCAGTGACTGGCGAGATACACTGTCCTTGAAAGGGGTTGCCAAGCTTCCCAAAATTACGAATCTCCAGAAATCTCAGCAACTATTTTTTCACCCAAACTGGATGATACTTTCAGGTAATGATCAGTACACTAAGCCCACTTGGTTCCCCAAATTTCGTTCTTCTATGTTGAAGCGTTCGTTTCCAGTAACAGTTTGAATTTTGGCGTTTCACTGTTTTCTCCTATATTGATAGATGTATGTGGAACTCTAAATCAAACACGGTTTGTGCTAGCTTCTTGAAACTTGACACTATAATGTAGTTTCAAGTTCTGTCTCTAGGTTTGTTTCCTCTTGATGTAGCCCTAAGCAGTGACTGGCGAGATACACTGTCCTTGAAAGGGGTTGCCAAGCTTCCCAAAATTACGAATCTCCAGAAATCTCAGCAACTATTTTTTCACCCAAACTGGATGATACTTTCAGGTAATGATCAGTACACTAAGCCCACTTGGTTCCCCAAATTTCGTTCTTCTATGTTGAAGCGTTCGTTTCCAGTAACAGTTTGAATGTTGGCGTTTCTCTCTGCTTTCTCCTATATTGATAGACGTATGTGGAACTCTAAATCAAACACGGTTTGTGCTAGCTTCTTGAAACTTGACACGATAATGTAGTTTCAAGTTCTGTCTCTAGGTTTTGTTTCCTCTTGATGTTGCCCTAAGCAGTGACTGGCGAGATACACTGTCCTTGAAAGGAGTTGCCAAGCTACCCAAAATTACGAATCTCCAGAAATCTAGCAACTATTTTTTCACCCAAACTGGATGATACTTTCAGGTAATGATCAGTACACTAAGCCCAGTTGGTTCCCCAAATTTCGTTCTTCTATGTTGAAGCGTTCGTTTCCAGTAACAGTTTGAATTTTGGCGTTTCACTCTGTTTTCTCCTATATTGATAGATGTATGTGGAACTCTAAATCAAACACGGTTGTGCTAGCTTCTTGAAACTTGACACGATAATATAGTTTCAAGTTCTGTCTCTAGGTTTTGTTTCCTCTTGATGTAGCCCTAAGCAGTGACTGGCGAGATACACTGTCCTTGAAAGGGGTTGCCAAGCTTCCCAAAATTACGAATCTCCAGAAATCTCAGCAACTATTTTTTCACCCAAACTGGATGATACTTTCAGGTAATGATCAGTACACTAAGCCCACTTGGTTCCCCAAATTTCGTTCTTCTATGTTGAAGCGTTCGTTTCCAGTAACAGTTTGAATCTTGGCGTTTCACTCTGTTTCCTCCAATATTGATAGGTGTACGTGGAACTCTAAATCAAACACGGTTTGTGCTAGCTTCTTCAAACTTGACACGATAATGTAGTTTCAAGTTCTGTCTCTAGGTTTTGTTTCCTCTTGATGTAGCCCTAAGCAGTGACTGGCGAGATACACTGTCCTTGAAAGGGGTTGCCAAGCTACCCAAAATTACGAATCTCCAGAAATCTCAGCAACTATTTTTTCACCCAAACTGGATGATACTTTCAGGTAATGATCAGTACACTAAGCCCAGTTGGTTCCCCAAATTTCGTTCTTCTATGTTGAAGCGTTCGTTTCCAGTAACAGTTTGAATCTTGGCGTTTCACTCTGTTTTCTCCTATATTGATAGATGTATGTGGAACTCTAAATCAAACACGGTTTGTGCTAGCTTCTTCAAACTTGACACGATAATGTAGTTTCAAGTTCTATCTCTAGGTTTTGTTTCCTCTTGATGTAGCCCTAAGCAGTGACTGGCGAGATACACTGTCCTTGAAAGGGGTTGCCAAGCTTCCCAAAATTACGAATCTCCAGAAATCTCAGAAACTATTTTTTCACCCAAACTGGATGATACTTTCAGGTAATGATCAGTACACTAAGCCCACTTGGTTCCCCAAATTTCGTTCTTCTATGTTGAAGCGTTCGTTTCCAGTAACAGTTTGAATGTTGGCGTTTCACTCTGTTTTCTCCTATATTGATAGATGTATGTGGAACTCTAAATCAAACACGGTTTGTGCTAGCTTTTTGAAACTTGACACGATAATGTAGTTTCAAGTTCTATCTCTAGGTTTTGTTTCCTCTTGATGTAGCCCTAAGCAGTGACTGGCGAGATACACTGTCCTTGAAAGGGGTTGCCAAGCTTCCCAAAATTACGAATCTCCAGAAATCTCAGAAACTATTTTTTCACCCAAACTGGATGATACTTTCAGGTAATGATCAGTACACTAAGCCCACTTGGTTCCCCAAATTTTGTTCTTCTATGTTGAACCGTTCGTTTCCAGTAACAGTTTGAATTTTGGCGTTTCACTCTGTTTTCTCCTATATTGATAGATGTATGTGGAACTCTAAATCAAACACGGTTTGTGCTAGCTTTTTGAAACTTGACACGATAATATAGTTTCAAGTTCTATCTCGAGGTTTTGTTTCCTCTTGATGTAGCCCTAAGCAGTGACTGGCGAGATACACTGTCCTTGAAAGGGGTTGCCAAGCTTCCCAAAATTACGAATCTCCAGAAATCTCAGAAACTATTTTTTCACCCAAACTGGATGATACTTTCAGGTAATGATCAGTACACTAAGCCCACTTGGTTCCCCAAATTTCGTTCTTCTATGTTGAACCGTTCGTTTCCAGTAACAGTTTGAATTTTGGCGTTTCACTCTGTTTTCTCCTATATTGATAGATGTATGTGGAACTCTATATCAAACACGGTTTGTGCTAGCTTCTTGAAACTTGACACTATAATGTAGTTTCAAGTTCTGTCTCTAGGTTTGTTTCCTCTTGATGTAGCCCTAAGCAGTGACTGGCGAGATACACTGTCCTTGAAAGGGGTTGCCAAGCTTCCCAAAATTACGAATCTCCAGAAATCTCAGCAACTATTTTTTCACCCAAACTGGATGATACTTTCAGGTAATGATCAGTACACTAAGCCCACTTGGTTCCCCAAATTTCGTTCTTCTATGTTGAACCGTTCGTTTCCAGTAACAGTTTGAATTTTGGCGTTTCACTCTGTTTTCTCCTATATTGATAGACGTATGTGGAACTCTAAATCAAACACGGTTTGTGCTAGCTTCGTGAAACTTGACACGATAATGTAGTTTCAAGTTCTGTCTCTAGGTTTTGTTTCCTCTTGATGTTGCCCTAAGCAGTGACTGGCGAGATACACTGTCCTTGAAAGGGGTTGCCAAGCTACCCAAAATTACGAATCTCCAGAAATCTCAGCAACTATTTTTTCACCCAAACTGGATGATACTTTCAGGTAATGATCAGTACACTAAGCCCAGTTGGTTCCCCAAATTTCGTTCTTCTATGTTGAAGCGTTCGTTTCCAGTAACAGTTTGAATTTTGGCGTTTCACTCTGTTTTCTCCTATATTGAGAGATGTATGTGGAACTCTAAATCAAACACGGTTTGTGCTAGCTTCTTGAAACTTGACACGATAATGTAGTTTCAAGTTCTGTCTCTAGGTTTGTTTCCTCTTGATGTAGCCCTAAGCAGTGACTGGCGAGATACACTGTCCTTGAAAGGGGTTGCCAAGCTTCCCAAAATTACGAATCTCCAGAAATCTCAGCAACTATTTTTTCACCCAAACTGGATGATACTTTCAGGTAATGATCAGTACACTAAGCCCAGTTGGTTCCCCAAATTTCGTTCTTCTATGTTGAAGCGTTCGTTTCCAGTAACAGTTTGAATTTTGGCGTATCACTCTGTTTTCTCCTATATTGATAGATGTATGTGGAACTCTAAATCAAACACGGTTGTGCTAGCTTCTTGAAATTTGACACGATAATATAGTTTCAAGTTCTATCTCTAGGTTTTGTTTCCTCTTGATGTAGCCCTAAGCAGTGACTGGCGAGATACTCTGTCCTTGAAAGGGGTTGCCAAGCTACCCAAAATTACGAATCTCCAGAAATCTCAGCAACTATTTTTTCACCCAAACTGGATGATACTTTCAGGTAATGATCAGTACACTAAGCCCAGTTGGTTCCCCAAATTTCGTTCTTCTATGTTGAAGCGTTCGTTTCCAGTAACAGTTTGAATTTTGGCGTTTCACTCTGTTTTCTCCTATATTGATAGATGTATGTGGAACTCTAAATCAAACACGGTTTGTGCTAGCTTCTTGAAACTTGACACGATAATGTAGTTTCAAGTTCTGTCTCTAGGTTTTGTTTCCTCTTGATGTAGCCCTAAGCAGTGACTGGCGAGATACACTGTCCTTGAAAGGGGTTGCCAAGCTTCCCAAAATTACGAATCTCCAGAAATCTCAGCAACTATTTTTTCACCCAAACTGGATGATACTTTCAGGTAATGATCAGTACACTAAGCCCACTTGGTTCCCCAAATTTTGTTCTTCTATGTTGAAGCGTTCATTTCCAGTAACAGTTTGAATCTTGGCGTTTCACTCTGTTTCCTCCAATATTGATAGGTGTACGTGGAACTCTAAATCAAACACGGTTTGTGCTAGCTTCTTCAAACTTGACACGATAATGTAGTTTCAAGTTCTGTCTCTAGGTTTTGTTTCCTCTTGATGTATCCCTAAGCAGTGACTGGCGAGATACACTGTCCTTGAAAGGGGTTGCCAAGCTTCCCAAAATTACGAATCTCCAGAAATCTCAGCAACTATTTTTTCACCCAAACTGGATGATACTTTCAGGTAATGATCAGTACACTAAGCCCACTTGGTTCCCCAAATTTCGTTCTTCTATGTTGAAGCGTTCAGTCCAGTAACAGTTTGAATCTTGGCGTTTCACTCTGTTTCCTCCAATATTGATAGGTGTACGTGGAACTCTAAATCAAACACGGTTTGTGCTAGCTTCTTGAAACTTGAAACGATAATGTAGTTTCAAGTTCTGTCTCTAGGTTTTGTTTCCTCTTGATGTAGCCCTAAGCAGTGACTGGCGAGATACACTGTCCTTGAAAGGGGTTGCCAAGCTACCCAAAATTACGAATCTCCAGAAATCTCAGCAAATATTTTTTCACCCAAACTGGATGATACTTTCAGGTAATGATCAGTACACTAAGCCCAGTTGGTTCCCCAAATTTCGTTCTTCTATGTTGAAGCGTTCGTTTCCAGTAACAGTTTGAATTTTGGCGTTTCACTCTGTTTTCTCCTATATTGATAGATGTATGTGGAACTCTAAATCAAACACGGTTTGTGCTAGCTTTTTGAAACTTGACACGATAATATAGTTTCAAGTTCTATCTCGAGGTTTTGTTTCCTCTTGATGTAGCCCTAAGCAGTGACTGGCGAGATACACTGTCCTTGAAAGGGGTTGCCAAGCTTCCCAAAATTACGAATCTCCAGAAATCTCAGAAACTATTTTTTCACCCAAACTGGATGATACTTTCAGGTAATGATCAGTACACTAAGCCCACTTGGTTCCCCAAATTTCGTTCTTCTATGTTGAACCGTTCGTTTCCAGTAACAGTTTGAATTTTGGCGTTTCACTCTGTTTTCTCCTATATTGATAGATGTATGTGGAACTCTATATCAAACACGGTTTGTGCTAGCTTCTTGAAACTTGACACTATAATGTAGTTTCAAGTTCTGTCTCTAGGTTTGTTTCCTCTTGATGTAGCCCTAAGCAGTGACTGGCGAGATACACTGTCCTTGAAAGGGGTTGCCAAGCTTCCCAAAATTACGAATCTCCAGAAATCTCAGCAACTATTTTTTCACCCAAACTGGATGATACTTTCAGGTAATGATCAGTACACTAAGCCCAGTTGGTTCCCCAAATTTCGTTCTTCTATGTTGAAGCGTTCGTTTCCAGTAACAGTTTGAATCTTGGCGTTTCACTCTGTTTTCTCCTATATTGATAGATGTATGTGGAACTCTAAATCAAACACGGTTTGTGCTAGCTTCTTCAAACTTGACACGATAATGTAGTTTCAAGTTCTATCTCTAGGTTTTGTTTCCTCTTGATGTAGCCCTAAGCAGTGACTGGCGAGATACACTGTCCTTGAAAGGGGTTGCCAAGCTTCCCAAAATTACGAATCTCCAGAAATCTCAGCAACTATTTTTTCACCCAAACTGGATGATACTTTCAGGTAATGATCAGTACACTAAGCCCACTTGGTTCCCCAAATTTCGTTCTTCTATGTTGAAGCGTTCGTTTCCAGTAACAGTTTGAATGTTGGCGTTTCACTCTGTTTTCTCCTATATTGATAGATGTATGTGGAACTCTAAATCAAACACGGTTTGTGCTAGCTTTTTGAAACTTGACACGATAATGTAGTTTCAAGTTCTATCTCTAGGTTTTGTTTCCTCTTGATGTAGCCCTAAGCAGTGACTGGCGAGATACACTGTCCTTGAAAGGGGTTGCCAAGCTTCCCAAAATTACGAATCTCCAGAAATCTCAGAAACTATTTTTTCACCCAAACTGGATGATACTTTCAGGTAATGATCAGTACACTAAGCCCACTTGGTTCCCCAAATTTTGTTCTTCTATGTTGAACCGTTCGTTTCCAGTAACAGTTTGAATTTTGGCGTTTCACTCTGTTTTCTCCTATATTGATAGATGTATGTGGAACTCTAAATCAAACACGGTTTGTGCTAGCTTTTTGAAACTTGACACGATAATATAGTTTCAAGTTCTATCTCGAGGTTTTGTTTCCTCTTGATGTAGCCCTAAGCAGTGACTGGCGAGATACACTGTCCTTGAAAGGGGTTGCCAAGCTTCCCAAAATTACGAATCTCCAGAAATCTCAGAAACTATTTTTTCACCCAAACTGGATGATACTTTCAGGTAATGATCAGTACACTAAGCCCACTTGGTTCCCCAAATTTCGTTCTTCTATGTTGAACCGTTCGTTTCCAGTAACAGTTTGAATTTTGGCGTTTCACTCTGTTTTCTCCTATATTGATAGATGTATGTGGAACTCTATATCAAACACGGTTTGTGCTACTTCTTGAAACTTGACACGATAATGTAGTTTCAAGTTCTGTCTCTAGGTTTGTTTCCTCTTGATGTAGCCCTAAGCAGTGACTGGCGAGATACACTGTCCTTGAAAGGGGTTGCCAAGCTTCCCAAAATTACGAATCTCCAGAAATCTCAGAAACTATTTTTTCACCCAAACTGGATGATACTTTCAGGTAATGATCAGTACACTAAGCCCACTTGGTTCCCCAAATTTCGTTCTTCTATGTTGAACCGTTCGTTTCCAGTAACAGTTTGAATTTTGGCGTTTCACTCTGTTTTCTCGTATATTGATAGACGTATGTGGAACTCTAAATCAAACACGGTTTGTGCTAGCTTCGTGAAACTTGACACGATAATGTAGTTTCAAGTTCTGTCTCTAGGTTTTGTTTCCTCTTGATGTTGCCCTAAGCAGTTACTGGCGAGATACACTGTCCTTGAAAGGGGTTGCCAAGCTACCCAAAATTACGAATCTCCAGAAATCTCAGCAACTATTTTTTCACCCAAACTGGATGATACTTTCAGGTAATGATCAGTACACTAAGCCCAGTTGGTTCCCCAAATTTCGTTCTTCTATGTTGAAGCGTTCGTTTCCAGTAACAGTTTGAATGTTGGCGTTTCACTCTGTTTTCTCCTATATTGATAGATGTATGTGGAACTCTAAATCAAACACGGTTTGTGCTAGCTTTTTGAAACTTGACACGATAATGTAGTTTCAAGTTCTATCTCTAGGTTTTGTTTCCTCTTGATGTAGCCCTAAGCAGTGACTGGCGAGATACACTGTCCTTGAAAGGGGTTGCCAAGCTTCCCAAAATTACGAATCTCCAGAAATCTCAGAAACTATTTTTTCACCCAAACTGGATGATACTTTCAGGTAATGATCAGTACACTAAGCCCACTTGGTTCCCCAAATTTTGTTCTTCTATGTTGAACCGTTCGTTTCCAGTAACAGTTTGAATTTTGGCGTTTCACTCTGTTTTCTCCTATATTGATAGATGTATGTGGAACTCTAAATCAAACACGGTTTGTGCTAGCTTTTTGAAACTTGACACGATAATATAGTTTCAAGTTCTATCTCGAGGTTTTGTTTCCTCTTGATGTAGCCCTAAGCAGTGACTGGCGAGATACACTGTCCTTGAAAGGGGTTGCCAAGCTTCCCAAAATTACGAATCTCCAGAAATCTCAGAAACTATTTTTTCACCCAAACTGGATGATACTTTCAGGTAATGATCAGTACACTAAGCCCACTTGGTTCCCCAAATTTCGTTCTTCTATGTTGAACCATTCGTTTCCAGTAACAGTTTGAATTTTGGCGTTTCACTCTGTTTTCTCCTATATTGATAGATGTATGTGGAACTCTATATCAAACACGGTTTGTGCTACTTCTTGAAACTTGACACGATAATGTAGTTTCAAGTTCTGTCTCTAGGTTTGTTTCCTCTTGATGTAGCCCTAAGCAGTGACTGGCGAGATACACTGTCCTTGAAAGGGGTTGCCAAGCTTCCCAAAATTACGAATCTCCAGAAATCTCAGAAACTATTTTTTCACCCAAACTGGATGATACTTTCAGGTAATGATCAGTACACTAAGCCCACTTGGTTCCCCAAATTTCGTTCTTCTATGTTGAACCGTTCGTTTCCAGTAACAGTTTGAATTTTGGCGTTTCACTCTGTTTTCTCCTATATTGATAGACGTATGTGGAACTCTAAATCAAACACGGTTTGTGCTAGCTTCGTGAAACTTGACACGATAATGTAGTTTCAAGTTCTGTCTCTAGGTTTTGTTTCCTCTTGATGTTGCCCTAAGCAGTGACTGGCGAGATACACTGTCCTTGAAAGGGGTTGCCAAGCTACCCAAAATTACGAATCTCCAGAAATCTCAGCAACTATTTTTTCACCCAAACTGGATGATACTTTCAGGTAATGATCAGTACACTAAGCCCAGTTGGTTCCCCAAATTTCGTTCTTCTATGTTGAAGCGTTCGTTTCCAGTAACAGTTTGAATTTTGGCGTTTCACTCTGTTTTCTCCTATATTGAGAGATGTATGTGGAACTCTAAATCAAACACGGTTTGTGCTAGCTTCTTGAAACTTGACACGATAATGTAGTTTCAAGTTCTGTCTCTAGGTTTGTTTCCTCTTGATGTAGCCCTAAGCAGTGACTGGCGAGATACACTGTCCTTGAAAGGGGTTGCCAAGCTTCCCAAAATTACGAATCTCCAGAAATCTCAGCAACTATTTTTTCACCCAAACTGGATGATACTTTCAGGTAATGATCAGTACACTAAGCCCAGTTGGTTCCCCAAATTTCGTTCTTCTATGTTGAAGCGTTCGTTTCCAGTAACAGTTTGAATTTTGGCGTATCACTCTGTTTTCTCCTATATTGATAGATGTATGTGGAACTCTAAATCAAACACGGTTGTGCTAGCTTCTTGAAATTTGACACGATAATATAGTTTCAAGTTCTATCTCTAGGTTTTGTTTCCTCTTGATGTAGCCCTAAGCAGTGACTGGCGAGATACTCTGTCCTTGAAAGGGGTTGCCAAGCTACCCAAATTACGAATCTCCAGAAATCTCAGCAACTATTTTTTCACCCAAACTGGATGATACTTTCAGGTAATGATCAGTACACTAAGCCCAGTTGGTTCCCCAAATTTCGTTCTTCTATGTTGAAGCGTTCGTTTCCAGTAACAGTTTGAATTTTGGCGTTTCACTCTGTTTTCTCCTATATTGATAGATGTATGTGGAACTCTAAATCAAACACGGTTTGTGCTAGCTTCTTGAAACTTGACACGATAATGTAGTTTCAAGTTCTGTCTCTAGGTTTTGTTTCCTCTTGATGTAGCCCTAAGCAGTGACTGGCGAGATACACTGTCCTTGAAAGGGGTTGCCAAGCTTCCCAAAATTACGAATCTCCAGAAATCTCAGCAACTATTTTTTCACCCAAACTGGATGATACTTTCAGGTAATGATCAGTACACTAAGCCCACTTGGTTCCCCAAATTTTGTTCTTCTATGTTGAAGCGTTCGTTTCCAGTAACAGTTTGAATCTTGGCGTTTCACTCTGTTTCCTCCAATATTGATAGGTGTACGTGGAACTCTAAATCAAACACGGTTTGTGCTAGCTTCTTCAAACTTGACACGATAATGTAGTTTCAAGTTCTGTCTCTAGGTTTTGTTTCCTCTTGATGTATCCCTAAGCAGTGACTGGCGAGATACACTGTCCTTGAAAGGGGTTGCCAAGCTTCCCAAAATTACGAATCTCCAGAAATCTCAGCAACTATTTTTTCACCCAAACTGGATGATACTTTCAGGTAATGATCAGTACACTAAGCCCACTTGGTTCCCCAAATTTCGTTCTTCTATGTTGAAGCGTTCGGTCCAGTAACAGTTTGAATCTTGGCGTTTCACTCTGTTTCCTCCAATATTGATAGGTGTACGTGGAACTCTAAATCAAACACGGTTTGTGCTAGCTTCTTGAAACTTGAAACGATAATGTAGTTTCAAGTTCTGTCTCTAGGTTTTGTTTCCTCTTGATGTAGCCCTAAGCAGTGACTGGCGAGATACACTGTCCTTGAAAGGGGTTGCCAAGCTACCCAAAATTACGAATCTCCAGAAATCTCAGCAAATATTTTTTCACCCAAACTGGATGATACTTTCAGGTAATGATCAGTACACTAAGCCCAGTTGGTTCCCCAAATTTCGTTCTTCTATGTTGAAGCGTTCGTTTCCAGTAACAGTTTGAATTTTGGCGTTTCACTCTGTTTTCTCCTATATTGATAGATGTATGTGGAACTCTAAATCAAACACGGTTTGTGCTAGCTTCTTCAAACTTGACACGATAATGTAGTTTCAAGTTCTATCTCTAGGTTTTGTTTCCTCTTGATGTAGCCCTAAGCAGTGACTGGCGAGATACACTGTCCTTGAAAGGGGTTGCCAAGCTTCCCAAAATTACGAATCTCCAGAAATCTCAGCAACTATTTTTTCACCCAAACTGGATGATACTTTCAGGTAATGATCAGTACACTAAGCCCACTTGGTTCCCCAAATTTCGTTCTTCTATGTTGAAGCGTTCGTTTCCAGTAACAGTTTGAATGTTGGCGTTTCACTCTGTTTTCTCCTATATTGATAGATGTATGTGGAACTCTAAATCAAACACGGTTTGTGCTAGCTTGTTGAAACTTGACACGATAATGTAGTTTCAAGTTCTACTCGAGGTTTTGTTTCCTCTTGATGTAGCCCTAAGCAGTGACTGGCGAGATACACTGTCCTTGAAAGGGGTTGCCAAGCTTCCCAAAATTACGAATCTCCAGAATTCTCAGAAACTATTTTTTCACCCAAACTGGATGATACTTTCAGGTAATGATCAGTACACTAAGCCCACTTGGTTCCCCAAATTTCGTTCTTCTATGTTGAACCGTTCGTTTCCAGTAACAGTTTGAATTTTGGCGTTTCACTCTGTTTTCTCCTATATTGATAGATGTATGTGGAACTCTAAATCAAACACGGTTGTGCTAGCTTCTTGAAATTTGACACGATAATATAGTTTCAAGTTCTATCTCTAGGTTTTGTTTCCTCTTGATGTAGCCCTAAGCAGTGACTGGCGAGATACTCTGTCCTTGAAAGGGGTTGCCAAGCTACCCAAAATTACGAATCTCCAGAAATCTCAGCAACTATTTTTTCACCCAAACTGGATGATACTTTCAGGTAATGATCAGTACACTAAGCCCAGTTGGTTCCCCAAATTTCGTTCTTCTATGTTGAAGCGTTCGTTTCCAGTAACAGTTTGAATTTTGGCGTTTCACTCTGTTTTCTCCTATATTGATAGATGTATGTGGAACTCTAAATCAAACACGGTTTGTGCTAGCTTCTTGAAACTTGACACGATAATGTAGTTTCAAGTTCTGTCTCTAGGTTTTGTTTCCTCTTGATGTAGCCCTAAGCAGTGACTGGCGAGATACACTGTCCTTGAAAGGGGTTGCCAAGCTTCCCAAAATTACGAATCTCCAGAAATCTCAGCAACTATTTTTTCACCCAAACTGGATGATACTTTCAGGTAATGATCAGTACACTAAGCCCACTTGGTTCCCCAAATTTTGTTCTTCTATGTTGAAGCGTTCGTTTCCAGTAACAGTTTGAATCTTGGCGTTTCACTCTGTTTCCTCCAATATTGATAGGTGTACGTGGAACTCTAAATCAAACACGGTTTGTGCTAGCTTCTTCAAACTTGACACGATAATGTAGTTTCAAGTTCTGTCTCTAGGTTTTGTTTCCTCTTGATGTATCCCTAAGCAGTGACTGGCGAGATACACTGTCCTTGAAAGGGGTTGCCAAGCTTCCCAAAATTACGAATCTCCAGAAATCTCAGCAACTATTTTTTCACCCAAACTGGATGATACTTTCAGGTAATGATCAGTACACTAAGCCCACTTGGTTCCCCAAATTTCGTTCTTCTATGTTGAAGCGTTCGGTCCAGTAACAGTTTGAATCTTGGCGTTTCACTCTGTTTCCTCCAATATTGATAGGTGTACGTGGAACTCTAAATCAAACACGGTTTGTGCTAGCTTCTTGAAACTTGAAACGATAATGTAGTTTCAAGTTCTGTCTCTAGGTTTTGTTTCCTCTTGATGTAGCCCTAAGCAGTGACTGGCGAGATACACTGTCCTTGAAAGGGGTTGCCAAGCTACCCAAAATTACGAATCTCCAGAAATCTCAGCAAATATTTTTTCACCCAAACTGGATGATACTTTCAGGTAATGATCAGTACACTAAGCCCAGTTGGTTCCCCAAATTTCGTTCTTCTATGTTGAAGCGTTCGTTTCCAGTAACAGTTTGAATTTTGGCGTTTCACTCTGTTTTCTCCTATATTGATAGATGTATGTGGAACTCTAAATCAAACACGGTTTGTGCTAGCTTCTTCAAACTTGACACGATAATGTAGTTTCAAGTTCTATCTCTAGGTTTTGTTTCCTCTTGATGTAGCCCTAAGCAGTGACTGGCGAGATACACTGTCCTTGAAAGGGGTTGCCAAGCTTCCCAAAATTACGAATCTCCAGAAATCTCAGCAACTATTTTTTCACCCAAACTGGATGATACTTTCAGGTAATGATCAGTACACTAAGCCCACTTGGTTCCCCAAATTTCGTTCTTCTATGTTGAAGCGTTCGTTTCCAGTAACAGTTTGAATGTTGGCGTTTCACTCTGTTTTCTCCTATATTGATAGATGTATGTGGAACTCTATATCAAACACGGTTTGTGCTAGCTTCTTGAAACTTGACACTATAATGTAGTTTCAAGTTCTGTCTCTAGGTTTGTTTCCTCTTGATGTAGCCCTAAGCAGTGACTGGCGAGATACACTGTCCTTGAAAGGGGTTGCCAAGCTTCCCAAAATTACGAATCTCCAGAAATCTCAGCAACTATTTTTTCACCCAAACTGGATGATACTTTCAGGTAATGATCAGTACACTAAGCCCACTTGGTTCCCCAAATTTCGTTCTTCTATGTTGAAGCGTTCGTTTCCAGTAACAGTTTGAATTTTGGCGTTTCACTGTTTTCTCCTATATTGATAGATGTATGTGGAACTCTAAATCAAACACGGTTTGTGCTAGCTTCTTGAAACTTGACACGATAATGTAGTTTCAAGTTCTGTCTCTAGGTTTGTTTCCTCTTGATGTAGCCCTAAGCAGTGACTGGCGAGATACACTGTCCTTGAAAGGGGTTGCCAAGCTTCCCAAAATTACGAATCTCCAGAAATCTCAGAAACTATTTTTTCACCCAAACTGGATGATACTTTCAGGTAATGATCAGTACACTAAGCCCACTTGGTTCCCCAAATTTCGTTCTTCTATGTTGAAGCGTTCGTTTCCAGTAACAGTTTGAATGTTGGCGTTTCACTCTGCTTTCTCCAATATTGATAGACGTATGTGGAACTCTAAATCAAACACGGTTTGTGCTAGCTTCTTGAAACTTGACACGATAATGTAGTTTCAAGTTCTGTCTCTAGGTTTTGTTTCCTCTTGATGTTGCCCTAAGCAGTGACTGGCGAGATACACTGTCCTTGAAAGGAGTTGCCAAGCTACCCAAAATTACGAATCTCCAGAAATCTAGCAACTATTTTTTCACCCAAACTGGATGATACTTTCAGGTAATGATCAGTACACTAAGCCCAGTTGGTTCCCCAAATTTCGTTCTTCTATGTTGAAGCGTTCGTTTCCAGTAACAGTTTGAATTTTGGCGTTTCACTCTGTTTTCTCCTATATTGATAGATGTATGTGGAACTCTAAATCAAACACGGTTGTGCTAGCTTCTTGAAACTTGACACGATAATATAGTTTCAAGTTCTGTCTCTAGGTTTTGTTTCCTCTTGATGTAGCCCTAAGCAGTGACTGGCGAGATACACTGTCCTTGAAAGGGGTTGCCAAGCTTCCCAAAATTACGAATCTCCAGAAATCTCAGCAACTATTTTTTCACCCAAACTGGATGATACTTTCAGGTAATGATCAGTACACTAAGCCCACTTGGTTCCCCAAATTTCGTTCTTCTATGTTGAAGCGTTCGTTTCCAGTAACAGTTTGAATCTTGGCGTTTCACTCTGTTTCCTCCAATATTGATAGGTGTACGTGGAACTCTAAATCAAACACGGTTTGTGCTAGCTTCTTCAAACTTGACACGATAATGTAGTTTCAAGTTCTGTCTCTAGGTTTTGTTTCCTCTTGATGTAGCCCTAAGCAGTGACTGGCGAGATACACTGTCCTTGAAAGGGGTTGCCAAGCTACCCAAAATTACGAATCTCCAGAAATCTCAGCAACTATTTTTTCACCCAAACTGGATGATACTTTCAGGTAATGATCAGTACACTAAGCCCAGTTGGTTCCCCAAATTTCGTTCTTCTATGTTGAAGCGTTCGTTTCCAGTAACAGTTTGAATCTTGGCGTTTCACTCTGTTTTCTCCTATATTGATAGATGTATGTGGAACTCTAAATCAAACACGGTTTGTGCTAGCTTCTTCAAACTTGACACGATAATGTAGTTTCAAGTTCTATCTCTAGGTTTTGTTTCCTCTTGATGTAGCCCTAAGCAGTGACTGGCGAGATACACTGTCCTTGAAAGGGGTTGCCAAGCTTCCCAAAATTACGAATCTCCAGAAATCTCAGCAACTATTTTTTCACCCAAACTGGATGATACTTTCAGGTAATGATCAGTACACTAAGCCCACTTGGTTCCCCAAATTTCGTTCTTCTATGTTGAAGCGTTCGTTTCCAGTAACAGTTTGAATGTTGGCGTTTCACTCTGTTTTCTCCTATATTGATAGATGTATGTGGAACTCTAAATCAAACACGGTTTGTGCTAGCTTTTTGAAACTTGACACGATAATGTAGTTTCAAGTTCTATCTCTAGGTTTTGTTTCCTCTTGATGTAGCCCTAAGCAGTGACTGGCGAGATACACTGTCCTTGAAAGGGGTTGCCAAGCTTCCCAAAATTACGAATCTCCAGAAATCTCAGAAACTATTTTTTCACCCAAACTGGATGATACTTTCAGGTAATGATCAGTACACTAAGCCCACTTGGTTCCCCAAATTTTGTTCTTCTATGTTGAACCGTTCGTTTCCAGTAACAGTTTGAATTTTGGCGTTTCACTCTGTTTTCTCCTATATTGATAGATGTATGTGGAACTCTAAATCAAACACGGTTTGTGCTAGCTTTTTGAAACTTGACACGATAATATAGTTTCAAGTTCTATCTCGAGGTTTTGTTTCCTCTTGATGTAGCCCTAAGCAGTGACTGGCGAGATACACTGTCCTTGAAAGGGGTTGCCAAGCTTCCCAAAATTACGAATCTCCAGAAATCTCAGAAACTATTTTTTCACCCAAACTGGATGATACTTTCAGGTAATGATCAGTACACTAAGCCCACTTGGTTCCCCAAATTTTGTTCTTCTATGTTGAACCGTTCGTTTCCAGTAACAGTTTGAATTTTGGCGTTTCACTCTGTTTTCTCCTATATTGATAGATGTATGTGGAACTCAATATCAAACACGGTTTGTGCTACTTCTTGAAACTTGACACGATAATGTAGTTTCAAGTTCTGTCTCTAGGTTTGTTTCCTCTTGATGTAGCCCTAAGCAGTGACTGGCGAGATACACTGTCCTTGAAAGGGGTTGCCAAGCTTCCCAAAATTACGAATCTCCAGAAATCTCAGAAACTATTTTTTCACCCAAACTGGATGATACTTTCAGGTAATGATCAGTACACTAAGCCCACTTGGTTCCCCAAATTTCGTTCTTCTATGTTGAACCGTTCGTTTCCAGTAACAGTTTGAATTTTGGCGTTTCACTCTGTTTTCTCCTATATTGATAGACGTATGTGGAACTCTAAATCAAACACGGTTTGTGCTAGCTTCGTGAAACTTGACACGATAATGTAGTTTCAAGTTCTGTCTCTAGGTTTTGTTTCCTCTTGATGTTGCCCTAAGCAGTGACTGGCGAGATACACTGTCCTTGAAAGGGGTTGCCAAGCTACCCAAAATTACGAATCTCCAGAAATCTCAGCAACTATTTTTTCACCCAAACTGGATGATACTTTCAGGTAATGATCAGTACACTAAGCCCAGTTGGTTCCCCAAATTTCGTTCTTCTATGTTGAAGCGTTCGTTTCCAGTAACAGTTTGAATTTTGGCGTTTCACTCTGTTTTCTCCTATATTGATAGACGTATGTGGAACTCTAAATCAAACACGGTTTGTGCTAGCTTCGTGAAACTTGACACGATAATGTAGTTTCAAGTTCTGTCTCTAGGTTTTGTTTCCTCTTGATGTTGCCCTAAGCAGTGACTGGCGAGATACACTGTCCTTGAAAGGGGTTGCCAAGCTACCCAAAATTACGAATCTCCAGAAATCTCAGCAACTATTTTTTCACCCAAACTGGATGATACTTTCAGGTAATGATCAGTACACTAAGCCCAGTTGGTTCCCCAAATTTCGTTCTTCTATGTTGAAGCGTTCGTTTCCAGTAACAGTTTGAATTTTGGCGTTTCACTCTGTTTTCTCCTATATTGAGAGATGTATGTGGAACTCTAAATCAAACACGGTTTGTGCTAGCTTCTTGAAACTTGACACGATAATGTAGTTTCAAGTTCTGTCTCTAGGTTTGTTTCCTCTTGATGTAGCCCTAAGCAGTGACTGGCGAGATACACTGTCCTTGAAAGGGGTTGCCAAGCTTCCCAAAATTACGAATCTCCAGAAATCTCAGCAACTATTTTTTCACCCAAACTGGATGATACTTTCAGGTAATGATCAGTACACTAAGCCCAGTTGGTTCCCCAAATTTCGTTCTTCTATGTTGAAGCGTTCGTTTCCAGTAACAGTTTGAATTTTGGCGTATCACTCTGTTTTCTCCTATATTGATAGATGTATGTGGAACTCTAAATCAAACACGGTTGTGCTAGCTTCTTGAAATTTGACACGATAATATAGTTTCAAGTTCTATCTCTAGGTTTTGTTTCCTCTTGATGTAGCCCTAAGCAGTGACTGGCGAGATACTCTGTCCTTGAAAGGGGTTGCCAAGCTTCCCAAAATTACGAATCTCCAGAAATCTCAGCAACTATTTTTTCACCCAAACTGGATGATACTTTCAGGTAATGATCAGTACACTAAGCCCACTTGGTTCCCCAAATTTTGTTCTTCTATGTTGAAGCGTTCGTTTCCAGTAACAGTTTGAATCTTGGCGTTTCACTCTGTTTCCTCCAATATTGATAGGTGTACGTGGAACTCTAAATCAAACACGGTTTGTGCTAGCTTCTTCAAACTTGACACGATAATGTAGTTTCAAGTTCTGTCTCTAGGTTTTGTTTCCTCTTGATGTATCCCTAAGCAGTGACTGGCGAGATACACTGTCCTTGAAAGGGGTTGCCAAGCTTCCCAAAATTACGAATCTCCAGAAATCTCAGCAACTATTTTTTCACCCAAACTGGATGATACTTTCAGGTAATGATCAGTACACTAAGCCCACTTGGTTCCCCAAATTTCGTTCTTCTATGTTGAAGCGTTCGGTCCAGTAACAGTTTGAATCTTGGCGTTTCACTCTGTTTCCTCCAATATTGATAGGTGTACGTGGAACTCTAAATCAAACACGGTTTGTGCTAGCTTCTTGAAACTTGAAACGATAATGTAGTTTCAAGTTCTGTCTCTAGGTTTTGTTTCCTCTTGATGTAGCCCTAAGCAGTGACTGGCGAGATACACTGTCCTTGAAAGGGGTTGCCAAGCTACCCAAAATTACGAATCTCCAGAAATCTCAGCAAATATTTTTTCACCCAAACTGGATGATACTTTCAGGTAATGATCAGTACACTAAGCCCAGTTGGTTCCCCAAATTTCGTTCTTCTATGTTGAAGCGTTCGTTTCCAGTAACAGTTTGAATTTTGGCGTTTCACTCTGTTTTCTCCTATATTGATAGATGTATGTGGAACTCTAAATCAAACACGGTTTGTGCTAGCTTCTTCAAACTTGACACGATAATGTAGTTTCAAGTTCTATCTCTAGGTTTTGTTTCCTCTTGATGTAGCCCTAAGCAGTGACTGGCGAGATACACTGTCCTTGAAAGGGGTTGCCAAGCTTCCCAAAATTACGAATCTCCAGAAATCTCAGCAACTATTTTTTCACCCAAACTGGATGATACTTTCAGGTAATGATCAGTACACTAAGCCCACTTGGTTCCCCAAATTTCGTTCTTCTATGTTGAAGCGTTCGTTTCCAGTAACAGTTTGAATGTTGGCGTTTCACTCTGTTTTCTCCTATATTGATAGATGTATGTGGAACTCTAAATCAAACACGGTTTGTGCTAGCTTGTTGAAACTTGACACGATAATGTAGTTTCAAGTTCTACTCGAGGTTTTGTTTCCTCTTGATGTAGCCCTAAGCAGTGACTGGCGAGATACACTGTCCTTGAAAGGGGTTGCCAAGCTTCCCAAAATTACGAATCTCCAGAATTCTCAGAAACTATTTTTTCACCCAAACTGGATGATACTTTCAGGTAATGATCAGTACACTAAGCCCACTTGGTTCCCCAAATTTCGTTCTTCTATGTTGAACCGTTCGTTTCCAGTAACAGTTTGAATTTTGGCGTTTCACTCTGTTTTCTCCTATATTGATAGATGTATGTGGAACTCTAAATCAAACACGGTTGTGCTAGCTTCTTGAAATTTGACACGATAATATAGTTTCAAGTTCTATCTCTAGGTTTTGTTTCCTCTTGATGTAGCCCTAAGCAGTGACTGGCGAGATACTCTGTCCTTGAAAGGGGTTGCCAAGCTACCCAAAATTACGAATCTCCAGAAATCTCAGCAACTATTTTTTCACCCAAACTGGATGATACTTTCAGGTAATGATCAGTACACTAAGCCCAGTTGGTTCCCCAAATTTCGTTCTTCTATGTTGAAGCGTTCGTTTCCAGTAACAGTTTGAATTTTGGCGTTTCACTCTGTTTTCTCCTATATTGATAGATGTATGTGGAACTCTAAATCAAACACGGTTTGTGCTAGCTTCTTGAAACTTGACACGATAATGTAGTTTCAAGTTCTGTCTCTAGGTTTTGTTTCCTCTTGATGTAGCCCTAAGCAGTGACTGGCGAGATACACTGTCCTTGAAAGGGGTTGCCAAGCTTCCCAAAATTACGAATCTCCAGAAATCTCAGCAACTATTTTTTCACCCAAACTGGATGATACTTTCAGGTAATGATCAGTACACTAAGCCCACTTGGTTCCCCAAATTTTGTTCTTCTATGTTGAAGCGTTCGTTTCCAGTAACAGTTTGAATCTTGGCGTTTCACTCTGTTTCCTCCAATATTGATAGGTGTACGTGGAACTCTAAATCAAACACGGTTTGTGCTAGCTTCTTCAAACTTGACACGATAATGTAGTTTCAAGTTCTGTCTCTAGGTTTTGTTTCCTCTTGATGTATCCCTAAGCAGTGACTGGCGAGATACACTGTCCTTGAAAGGGGTTGCCAAGCTTCCCAAAATTACGAATCTCCAGAAATCTCAGCAACTATTTTTTCACCCAAACTGGATGATACTTTCAGGTAATGATCAGTACACTAAGCCCACTTGGTTCCCCAAATTTCGTTCTTCTATGTTGAAGCGTTCGGTCCAGTAACAGTTTGAATCTTGGCGTTTCACTCTGTTTCCTCCAATATTGATAGGTGTACGTGGAACTCTAAATCAAACACGGTTTGTGCTAGCTTCTTGAAACTTGAAACGATAATGTAGTTTCAAGTTCTGTCTCTAGGTTTTGTTTCCTCTTGATGTAGCCCTAAGCAGTGACTGGCGAGATACACTGTCCTTGAAAGGGGTTGCCAAGCTACCCAAAATTACGAATCTCCAGAAATCTCAGCAAATATTTTTTCACCCAAACTGGATGATACTTTCAGGTAATGATCAGTACACTAAGCCCAGTTGGTTCCCCAAATTTCGTTCTTCTATGTTGAAGCGTTCGTTTCCAGTAACAGTTTGAATTTTGGCGTTTCACTCTGTTTTCTCCTATATTGATAGATGTATGTGGAACTCTAAATCAAACACGGTTTGTGCTAGCTTCTTCAAACTTGACACGATAATGTAGTTTCAAGTTCTATCTCTAGGTTTTGTTTCCTCTTGATGTAGCCCTAAGCAGTGACTGGCGAGATACACTGTCCTTGAAAGGGGTTGCCAAGCTTCCCAAAATTACGAATCTCCAGAAATCTCAGCAACTATTTTTTCACCCAAACTGGATGATACTTTCAGGTAATGATCAGTACACTAAGCCCACTTGGTTCCCCAAATTTCGTTCTTCTATGTTGAAGCGTTCGTTTCCAGTAACAGTTTGAATGTTGGCGTTTCACTCTGTTTTCTCCTATATTGATAGATGTATGTGGAACTCTATATCAAACACGGTTTGTGCTAGCTTCTTGAAACTTGACACTATAATGTAGTTTCAAGTTCTGTCTCTAGGTTTGTTTCCTCTTGATGTAGCCCTAAGCAGTGACTGGCGAGATACACTGTCCTTGAAAGGGGTTGCCAAGCTTCCCAAAATTACGAATCTCCAGAAATCTCAGCAACTATTTTTTCACCCAAACTGGATGATACTTTCAGGTAATGATCAGTACACTAAGCCCACTTGGTTCCCCAAATTTCGTTCTTCTATGTTGAAGCGTTCGTTTCCAGTAACAGTTTGAATTTTGGCGTTTCACTGTTTTCTCCTATATTGATAGATGTATGTGGAACTCTAAATCAAACACGGTTTGTGCTAGCTTCTTGAAACTTGACACGATAATGTAGTTTCAAGTTCTGTCTCTAGGTTTGTTTCCTCTTGATGTAGCCCTAAGCAGTGACTGGCGAGATACACTGTCCTTGAAAGGGGTTGCCAAGCTTCCCAAAATTACGAATCTCCAGAAATCTCAGAAACTATTTTTTCACCCAAACTGGATGATACTTTCAGGTAATGATCAGTACACTAAGCCCACTTGGTTCCCCAAATTTCGTTCTTCTATGTTGAAGCGTTCATTTCCAGTAACAGTTTGAATGTTGGCGTTTCACTCTGCTTTCTCCAATATTGATAGACGTATGTGGAACTCTAAATCAAACACGGTTTGTGCTAGCTTCTTGAAACTTGACACGATAATGTAGTTTCAAGTTCTGTCTCTAGGTTTTGTTTCCTCTTGATGTTGCCCTAAGCAGTGACTGGCGAGATACACTGTCCTTGAAAGGAGTTGCCAAGCTACCCAAAATTACGAATCTCCAGAAATCTAGCAACTATTTTTTCACCCAAACTGGATGATACTTTCAGGTAATGATCAGTACACTAAGCCCAGTTGGTTCCCCAAATTTCGTTCTTCTATGTTGAAGCGTTCGTTTCCAGTAACAGTTTGAATTTTGGCGTTTCACTCTGTTTTCTCCTATATTGATAGATGTATGTGGAACTCTAAATCAAACACGGTTGTGCTAGCTTCTTGAAACTTGACACGATAATATAGTTTCAAGTTCTGTCTCTAGGTTTTGTTTCCTCTTGATGTAGCCCTAAGCAGTGACTGGCGAGATACACTGTCCTTGAAAGGGGTTGCCAAGCTTCCCAAAATTACGAATCTCCAGAAATCTCAGCAACTATTTTTTCACCCAAACTGGATGATACTTTCAGGTAATGATCAGTACACTAAGCCCACTTGGTTCCCCAAATTTCGTTCTTCTATGTTGAAGCGTTCGTTTCCAGTAACAGTTTGAATCTTGGCGTTTCACTCTGTTTCCTCCAATATTGATAGGTGTACGTGGAACTCTAAATCAAACACGGTTTGTGCTAGCTTCTTCAAACTTGACACGATAATGTAGTTTCAAGTTCTGTCTCTAGGTTTTGTTTCCTCTTGATGTAGCCCTAAGCAGTGACTGGCGAGATACACTGTCCTTGAAAGGGGTTGCCAAGCTACCCAAAATTACGAATCTCCAGAAATCTCAGCAACTATTTTTTCACCCAAACTGGATGATACTTTCAGGTAATGATCAGTACACTAAGCCCAGTTGGTTCCCCAAATTTCGTTCTTCTATGTTGAAGCGTTCGTTTCCAGTAACAGTTTGAATCTTGGCGTTTCACTCTGTTTTCTCCTATATTGATAGATGTATGTGGAACTCTAAATCAAACACGGTTTGTGCTAGCTTCTTCAAACTTGACACGATAATGTAGTTTCAAGTTCTATCTCTAGGTTTTGTTTCCTCTTGATGTAGCCCTAAGCAGTGACTGGCGAGATACACTGTCCTTGAAAGGGGTTGCCAAGCTTCCCAAAATTACGAATCTCCAGAAATCTCAGCAACTATTTTTTCACCCAAACTGGATGATACTTTCAGGTAATGATCAGTACACTAAGCCCACTTGGTTCCCCAAATTTCGTTCTTCTATGTTGAAGCGTTCGTTTCCAGTAACAGTTTGAATGTTGGCGTTTCACTCTGTTTTCTCCTATATTGATAGATGTATGTGGAACTCTAAATCAAACACGGTTTGTGCTAGCTTTTTGAAACTTGACACGATAATGTAGTTTCAAGTTCTATCTCTAGGTTTTGTTTCCTCTTGATGTAGCCCTAAGCAGTGACTGGCGAGATACACTGTCCTTGAAAGGGGTTGCCAAGCTTCCCAAAATTACGAATCTCCAGAAATCTCAGAAACTATTTTTTCACCCAAACTGGATGATACTTTCAGGTAATGATCAGTACACTAAGCCCAGTTGGTTCCCCAAATTTCGTTCTTCTATGTTGAAGCGTTCATTTCCAGTAACAGTTTGAATTTTGGCGTTTCACTCTGTTTTCTCCTATATTGATAGATGTATGTGGAACTCTAAATCAAACACGGTTTGTGCTAGCTTTTTGAAACTTGACACGATAATATAGTTTCAAGTTCTATCTCGAGGTTTTGTTTCCTCTTGATGTAGCCCTAAGCAGTGACTGGCGAGATACACTGTCCTTGAAAGGGGTTGCCAAGCTTCCCAAAATTACGAATCTCCAGAAATCTCAGAAACTATTTTTTCACCCAAACTGGATGATACTTTCAGGTAATGATCAGTACACTAAGCCCACTTGGTTCCCCAAATTTCGTTCTTCTATGTTGAACCGTTCGTTTCCAGTAACAGTTTGAATTTTGGCGTTTCACTCTGTTTTCTCCTATATTGATAGATGTATGTGGAACTCTATATCAAACACGGTTTGTGCTACTTCTTGAAACTTGACACGATAATGTAGTTTCAAGTTCTGTCTCTAGGTTTGTTTCCTCTTGATGTAGCCCTAAGCAGTGACTGGCGAGATACACTGTCCTTGAAAGGGGTTGCCAAGCTTCCCAAAATTACGAATCTCCAAAAATCTCAGAAACTATTTTTTCACCCAAACTGGATGATACTTCCAGGTAATGATCAGTACACTAAGCCCACTTGGTTCCCCAAATTTCGTTCTTCTATGTTGAACCGTTCGTTTCCAGTAACAGTTTGAATTTTGGCGTTTCACTCTGTTTTCTCCTATATTGATAGACGTATGTGGAACTCTAAATCAAACACGGTTTGTGCTAGCTTCGTGAAACTTGACACGATAATGTAGTTTCAAGTTCTGTCTCTAGGTTTTGTTTCCTCTTGATGTAGCCCTAAGCAGTGACTGGCGAGATACACTGTCCTTGAAAGGGGTTGCCAAGCTACCCAAAATTACGAATCTCCAGAAATCTCAGCAACTATTTTTTCACCCAAACTGGATGATACTTTCAGGTAATGATCAGTACACTAAGCCCACTTGGTTCCCCAAATTTCGTTCTTCTATGTTGAAGCGTTCGTTTCCAGTAACAGTTTGAATTTTGGCGTTTCACTCTGTTTTCTAATATATTGATAGATGTATGTGGAACTCTAAATCAAACACGGTTTGTGCTAGCTTCTTGAAACTTGACATGATAATGTAGTTTCAAGTTCTATCTTTAGGTTTTGTTTCCTCTTGATATAGCCCTAAGCAGTGACTGGCGAGATACACTGTCCTTGAAAGGGGTTGCCAAGCTTCCCAAAATTACGAATCTCCAGAAATCTCAGCAACTATTTTTTCACCCAAACTGGATGATACTTTCAGGTAATGATCAGTACACTAAGCCCACTTGGTTCCCCAAATTTCGTTCTTCTATGTTGAAGCGTTCGTTTCCAGTAACAGTTTGAATTTTGGCGTTTCACTCTGTTTTCTCCTATATTGATAGATGTATGTGGAACTCTAAATCAAACACGGTTTGTGCTAGCTTCTTGAAACTTGACATGATAATGTAGTTTCAAATTCTATCTCTAGGTTTTGTTTCCTCTTGATGTAGCCCTAAGCAGTGACTGGCGAGATACACTGTCCTTGAAAGGGGTTGCCAAGCTTCCCAAAATTACGAATCTCCAGAAATCTCAGCAACTATTTTTTCACCCAAACTGGATGATACTTTCAGGTAATGATCAGTACACTAAGCGCAGTTGGTTCCCCAAATTTCGTTCTTCTATGTTGAAGCGTTCGTTTCCAGTAACAGTTTGAATCTTGGCGTTTCACTCTGTTTCCTCCAATATTGATAGGTGTACGTGGAACTCTAAATCAAACACGGTTTGTGCTAGCTTCTTCAAACTTGACACGATAATGTAGTTTCAAGTTCTGTCTCTAGGTTTTGTTTCCTCTTGATGTAGCCCTAAGCAGTGACTGGCGAGATACACTGTCCTTGAAAGGGGTTGCCAAGCTTCCCAAAATTACGAATCTCCAGAAATCTCAGCAACTATTTTTTCACCCAAACTGGATGATACTTTCAGGTAATGATCAGTACACTAAGCCCACTTGGTTCCCCAAATTTCGTTCTTCTATGTTGAAGCGTTCGTTTCCAGTAACAGTTTGAATGTTGGCGTTTCACTCTGTTTCCTCCAATATTGATAGGTGTACGTGGAACTCTAAATCAAACATGGTTTGTGCTAGCTTCTTCAAACTTGACACGATAATGTAGTTTCAAGTTCTGTCTCTAGGTTTTGTTTCCTCTTGATATAGCCCTAAGCAGTGACTGGCGAGATACACTGTCCTTGAAAGGGGTTGCCAAGCTTCCCAAAATTACGAATCTCCAGAAATCTCAGCAACTATTTTTTCACCCAAACTGGATGATACTTTCAGGTAATGATCAGTACACTAAGCCCACTTGGTTCCCCAAATTTCGTTCTTCTATGTTGAAGCGTTCGTTTCCAGTAACAGTTTGAATGTTGGCGTTTCACTCTGTTTTCTCCTATATTGATAGATGTATGTGGAACTCTAAATCAAACACGGTTGTGCTAGCTTCTTGAAACTTGACACGATAATATAGTTTCAAGTTCTGTCTCTAGGTTTTGTTTCCTCTTGATGTAGCCCTAAGCAGTGACTGGCGAGATACACTGTCCTTGAAAGGGGTTGCCAAGCTTCCCAAAATTACGAATCTCCAGAAATCTCAGCAACTATTTTTTCACCCAAACTGGATGATACTTTCAGGTAATGATCAGTACACTAAGCCCACTTGGTTCCCCAAATTTCGTTCTTCTATGTTGAAGCGTTCGTTTCCAGTAACAGTTTGAATCTTGGCGTTTCACTCTGTTTTCTCCAATATTGATAGGTGTACGTGGAACTCTAAATCAAACACGGTTTGTGCTAGCTTCTTCAAACTTGACACGATAATGTAGTTTCAAGTTCTGTCTCTAGGTTTTGTTTCCTCTTGATGTAGCCCTAAGCAGTGACTGGCGAGATACACTGTCCTTGAAAGGGGTTGCCAAGCTTCCCAAAATTACGAATCTCCAGAAATCTCAGCAACTATTTTTTCACCCAAACTGGATGATACTTTCAGGTAATGATCAGTACACTAAGCCCACTTGGTTCCCCAAATTTCGTTCTTCTATGTTGAAGCGTTCGTTTCCAGTAACAGTTTGAATCTTGGCGTTTCACTCTGTTTCCTCCAATATTGATAGGTGTACGTGGAACTCTAAATCAAACACGGTTTGTGCTAGCTTCTTCAAACTTGACACGATAATGTAGTTTCAAGTTCTGTCTCTAGGTTTTGTTTCCTCTTGATGTAGCCCTAAGCAGTGACTGGCGAGATACACTGTCCTTGAAAGGGGTTGCCAAGCTACCCAAAATTACGAATCTCCAGAAATCTCAGCAACTATTTTTTCACCCAAACTGGATGATACTTTCAGGTAATGATCAGTACACTAAGCCCAGTTGATTCCCCAAATTTCGTTCTTCTATGTTGAAGCGTTCGTTTCCAGTAACAGTTTGAATTTTGGCGTTTCACTCTGTTTTCTCCTATATTGATAGATGTATGTGGAACTCTAAATCAAACACGGTTTGTGCTAGCTTCTTGAAACTTCACACGATAACGTAGTTTCAAGTTCTATCTCTAGGTTTTGTTTCCTCTTGATGTAGCCCTAAGCAGTGACTGGCGAGATACACTGTCCTTGAAAGGGGTTGCCAAGCTTCCCAAAATTACGAATCTCCAGAAATCTCAGCAACTATTTTTTCACCCAAACTGGATGATACTTTCAGGTAATGATCAGTACACTAAGCCCACTTGGTTCCCCAAATTTCGTTCTTCTATGTTGAAGCGTTCGTTTCCAGTAACAGTTTGAATTTTGGCGTTTCACTCTGTTTTCTCCTATATTGATAGATGTATGTGGAACTCTAAATCAAACACGGTTTGTGCTAGCTTTTTGAAACTTGACACGATAATGTAGTTTCAAGTTCTATCTCGAGGTTTTGTTTCCTCTTGATGTAGCCCTAAGCAGTGACTGGCGAGATACACTGTCCTTGAAAGGGGTTGCCAAGCTTCCCAAAAGTACGAATCTCCAGAAATCTCAGAAACTATTTTTTCACCCAAACTGGATGATACTTTCAGGTAATGATCAGTACACTAAGCCCACTTGGTTCCCCAAATTTCGTTCTTCTATGTTGAACCGTTCGTTTCCAGTAACAGTTTGAATTTTGGCGTTTCACTCTGTTTTCTCCTATATTGATAGATGTATGTGGAACTCTATATCAAACACGGTTTGTGCTAGCTTCTTGAAACTTGACACGATAATGTAGTTTCAAGTTCTGACTCTAGGTTTGTTTCCTCTTGATGTAGCCCTAAGCAGTGACTGGCGAGATACACTGTCCTTGAAAGGGGTTGCCAAGCTTCCCAAAATTACGAATCTCCAGAAATCTCAGAAACTATTTTTTCACCCAAACTGGATGATACTTTCAGGTAATGATCAGTACACTAAGCCCACTTGGTTCCCCAAATTTCGTTCTTCTATGTTGAAGCGTTCGTTTCCAGTAACAGTTTGAATGTTGGCGTTTCACTCTGTTTTCTCCTATATTGATAGACGTATGTGGAACTCTAAATCAAACACGGTTTGTGCTAGCTTCGTGAAACTTGACACGATAATGTAGTTTCAAGTTCTGTCTCTAGGTTTTGTTTCCTCTTGATGTTGCCCTAAGCAGTGACTGGCGAGATACACTGTCCTTGAAAGGGGTTGCCAAGCTACCCAAAATTACGAATCTCCAGAAATCTCAGCAACTATTTTTTCACCCAAACTGGATGATACTTTCAGGTAATGATCAGTACACTAAGCCCAGTTGGTTCCCCAAATTTCGTTCTTCTATGTTGAAGCGTTCGTTTCCAGTAACAGTTTGAATTTTGGCGTTTCACTCTGTTTTCTCCTATATTGATAGATGTATGTGGAACTCTAAATCAAACACGGTTTGTGCTAGCTTCTTGAAACTTCACACGATAACGTAGTTTCAAGTTCTATCTCTAGGTTTTGTTTCCTCTTGATGTAGCCCTAAGCAGTGACTGGCGAGATACACTGTCCTTGAAAGGGGTTGCCAAGCTTCCCAAAATTACGAATCTCCAGAAATCTCAGCAACTATTTTTTCACCCAAACTGGATGATACTTTCAGGTAATGATCAGTACACTAAGCCCACTTGGTTCCCCAAATTTCGTTCTTCTATGTTGAAGCGTTCGTTTCCAGTAACAGTTTGAATTTTGGCGTTTCACTCTGTTTCCTCCAATATTGATAGGTGTACGTGGAACTCTAAATCAAACACGGTTTGTGCTAGCTTCTTCAAACTTGACACGTTAATGTAGTTTCAAGTTCTGTCTCTAGGTTTTGTTTCCTCTTGATGTAGCCCTAAGCAGTGACTGGCGAGATACACTGTCCTTGAAAGGGGTTGCCAAGCTACCCAAAATTACGAATCTCCAGATATCTCAGCAACTATTTTTACACCCAAACTGGATGATACTTTCAGGTAATGATCAGTACATTAAGCCCACTTGGTTCCCCAAATTTCGTTCTTCTATGTTGAAGCGTTCGTTTCCAGTAACAGTTTGAATTTTGGCGTTTCACTCTGTTTTCTCCTATATTGATAGATGTATGTGGAACTCTAAATCAAACACGGTTGTGCTAGCTTCTTGAAACTTGACACAATAATATAGTTTCAAGTTCTGTCTCTAGGTTTTGTTTCCTCTTGATGTAGCCCTAATCAGTGACTGGCGAGATACACTGTCCTTGAAAGGGGTTGCCAAGCTTCCCAAAATTACGAATCTCCAGAAATCTCAGCAACTATTTTTTCACCCAAACTGGATGATACTTTCAGGTAATGATCAGTACACTAAGCCCAGTTGGTTCCCCAAATTTCGTTCTTCTATGTTGAAGCGTTCGTTTCCAGTAACAGTTTGAATCTTGGCGTTTCACTCTGTTTCCTCCAATATTGATAGGTGTACGTGGAACTCTAAATCAAACACGGTTTGTGCTAGCTTCTTCAAACTTGACACGATAATGTAGTTTCAAGTTCTGTCTCTAGGTTTTGTTTCCTCTTGATGTAGCCCTAAGCAGTGACTGGCGAGATACACTGTCCTTGAAAGGGGTTGCCAAGCTACCCAAAATTACGAATCTCCAGAAATCTCAGCAACTATTTTTTCACCCAAACTGGATGATACTTTCAGGTAATGATCAGTACACTAAGCCCAGTTGATTCCCCAAATTTCGTTCTTCTATGTTGAAGCGTTCGTTTCCAGTAACAGTTTGAATTTTGGCGTTTCACTCTGTTTTCTCCTATATTGATAGATGTATGTGGAACTCTAAATCAAACACGGTTTGTGCTAGCTTCTTGAAACTTCACACGATAACGTAGTTTCAAGTTCTATCTCTAGGTTTTGTTTCCTCTTGATGTAGCCCTAAGCAGTGACTGGCGAGATACACTGTCCTTTAAAGGGGTTGCCAAGCTTCCCAAAATTACGAATCTCCAGAAATCTCAGCAACTATTTTTTCACCCAAACTGGATGATACTTTCAGGTAATGATCAGTACACTAAGCCCACTTGGTTCCCCAAATTTCGTTCTTCTATGTTGAAGCGTTCGTTTCCAGTAACAGTTTGAATGTTGGCGTTTCACTCTGTTTTCTCCTATATTGATAGATGTATGTGGAACTCTAAATCAAACACGGTTTGTGCTAGCTTTTTGAAACTTGACACGATAATGTAGTTTCAAGTTCTATCTCGAGGTTTTGTTTCCTCTTGATGTAGCCCTAAGCAGTGACTGGCGAGATACACTGTCCTTGAAAGGGGTTGCCAAGCTTCCCAAAAGTACGAATCTCCAGAAATCTCAGAAACTATTTTTTCACCCAAACTGGATGATACTTTCAGGTAATGATCAGTACACTAAGCCCACTTGGTTCCCCAAATTTCGTTCTTCTATGTTGAACCGTTCGTTTCCAGTAACAGTTTGAATTTTGGCGTTTCACTCTGTTTTCTCCTATATTGATAGATGTATGTGGAACTCTATATCAAACACGGTTTGTGCTAGCTTCTTGAAACTTGACACGATAATGTAGTTTCAAGTTCTGACTCTAGGTTTGTTTCCTCTTGATGTAGCCCTAAGCAGTGACTGGCGAGATACACTGTCCTTGAAAGGGGTTGCCAAGCTTCCCAAAATTACGAATCTCCAGAAATCTCAGAAACTATTTTTTCACCCAAACTGGATGATACTTTCAGGTAATGATCAGTACACTAAGCCCACTTGGTTCCCCAAATTTCGTTCTTCTATGTTGAAGCGTTCGTTTCCAGTAACAGTTTGAATGTTGGCGTTTCACTCTGTTTTCTCCTATATTGATAGACGTATGTGGAACTCTAAATCAAACACGGTTTGTGCTAGCTTCGTGAAACTTGACACGATAATGTAGTTTCAAGTTCTGTCTCTAGGTTTTGTTTCCTCTTGATGTTGCCCTAAGCAGTGACTGGCGAGATACACTGTCCTTGAAAGGGGTTGCCAAGCTACCCAAAATTACGAATCTCCAGAAATCTCAGCAACTATTTTTTCACCCAAACTGGATGATACTTTCAGGTAATGATCAGTACACTAAGCCCAGTTGGTTCCCCAAATTTCGTTCTTCTATGTTGAAGCGTTCGTTTCCAGTAACAGTTTGAATTTTGGCGTTTCACTCTGTTTTCTCCTATATTGATAGATGTATGTGGAACTCTAAATCAAACACGGTTTGTGCTAGCTTCTTGAAACTTCACACGATAACGTAGTTTCAAGTTCTATCTCTAGGTTTTGTTTCCTCTTGATGTAGCCCTAAGCAGTGACTGGCGAGATACACTGTCCTTGAAAGGGGTTGCCAAGCTTCCCAAAATTACGAATCTCCAGAAATCTCAGCAACTATTTTTTCACCCAAACTGGATGATACTTTCAGGTAATGATCAGTACACTAAGCCCACTTGGTTCCCCAAATTTCGTTCTTCTATGTTGAAGCGTTCGTTTCCAGTAACAGTTTGAATTTTGGCGTTTCACTCTGTTTCCTCCAATATTGATAGGTGTACGTGGAACTCTAAATCAAACACGGTTTGTGCTAGCTTCTTCAAACTTGACACGTTAATGTAGTTTCAAGTTCTGTCTCTAGGTTTTGTTTCCTCTTGATGTAGCCCTAAGCAGTGACTGGCGAGATACACTGTCCTTGAAAGGGGTTGCCAAGCTACCCAAAATTACGAATCTCCAGATATCTCAGCAACTATTTTTACACCCAAACTGGATGATACTTTCAGGTAATGATCAGTACATTAAGCCCACTTGGTTCCCCAAATTTCGTTCTTCTATGTTGAAGCGTTCGTTTCCAGTAACAGTTTGAATTTTGGCGTTTCACTCTGTTTTCTCCTATATTGATAGATGTATGTGGAACTCTAAATCAAACACGGTTGTGCTAGCTTCTTGAAACTTGACACAATAATATAGTTTCAAGTTCTGTCTCTAGGTTTTGTTTCCTCTTGATGTAGCCCTAATCAGTGACTGGCGAGATACACTGTCCTTGAAAGGGGTTGCCAAGCTTCCCAAAATTACGAATCTCCAGAAATCTCAGCAACTATTTTTTCACCCAAACTGGATGATACTTTCAGGTAATGATCAGTACACTAAGCCCAGTTGGTTCCCCAAATTTCGTTCTTCTATGTTGAAGCGTTCGTTTCCAGTAACAGTTTGAATCTTGGCGTTTCACTCTGTTTCCTCCAATATTGATAGGTGTACGTGGAACTCTAAATCAAACACGGTTTGTGCTAGCTTCTTCAAACTTGACACGATAATGTAGTTTCAAGTTCTGTCTCTAGGTTTTGTTTCCTCTTGATGTAGCCCTAAGCAGTGACTGGCGAGATACACTGTCCTTGAAAGGGGTTGCCAAGCTACCCAAAATTACGAATCTCCAGAAATCTCAGCAACTATTTTTTCACCCAAACTGGATGATACTTTCAGGTAATGATCAGTACACTAAGCCCAGTTGATTCCCCAAATTTCGTTCTTCTATGTTGAAGCGTTCGTTTCCAGTAACAGTTTGAATTTTGGCGTTTCACTCTGTTTTCTCCTATATTGATAGATGTATGTGGAACTCTAAATCAAACACGGTTTGTGCTAGCTTCTTGAAACTTCACACGATAACGTAGTTTCAAGTTCTATCTCTAGGTTTTGTTTCCTCTTGATGTAGCCCTAAGCAGTGACTGGCGAGATACACTGTCCTTGAAAGGGGTTGCCAAGCTTCCCAAAATTACGAATCTCCAGAAATCTCAGCAACTATTTTTTCACCCAAACTGGATGATACTTTCAGGTAATGATCAGTATACTAAGCCCACTTGGTTCCCCAAATTTCGTTCTTCTATGTTGAAGCGTTCGTTTCCAGTAACAGTTTGAATGTTGGCGTTTCACTCTGTTTTCTCCTATATTGATAGATGTATGTGGAACTCTAAATCAAACACGGTTTGTGCTAGCTTTTTGAAACTTGACACGATAATGTAGTTTCAAGTTCTATCTCGAGGTTTTGTTTCCTCTTGATGTAGCCCTAAGCAGTGACTGGCGAGATACACTGTCCTTGAAAGGGGTTGCCAAGCTTCCCAAAAGTACGAATCTCCAGAAATCTCAGAAACTATTTTTTCACCCAAACTGGATGATACTTTCAGGTAATGATCAGTACACTAAGCCCACTTGGTTCCCCAAATTTCGTTCTTCTATGTTGAACCGTTCGTTTCCAGTAACAGTTTGAATTTTGGTGTTTCACTCTGTTTTCTCCTATATTGATAGATGTATGTGGAACTCTATATCAAACACGGTTTGTGCTAGCTTCTTGAAACTTGACACGATAATGTAGTTTCAAGTTCTGACTCTAGGTTTGTTTCCTCTTGATGTAGCCCTAAGCAGTGACTGGCGAGATACACTGTCCTTGAAAGGGGTTGCCAAGCTTCCCAAAAGTACGAATCTCCAGAAATCTCAGAAACTATTTTTTCACCCAAACTGGATGATACTTTCAGGTAATGATCAGTACACTAAGCCCACTTGGTTCCCCAAATTTCGTTCTTCTATGTTGAAGCGTTCGTTTCCAGTAACAGTTTGAATGTTGGCGTTTCACTCTGTTTTCTCCTATATTGATAGACGTATGTGGAACTCTAAATCAAACACGGTTTGTGCTAGCTTCGTGAAAATTGACACGATAATGTAGTTTCAAGTTCTGTCTCTAGGTTTTGTTTCCTCTTGATGTAGCCGTAAGCAGTGACTGGCGAGATACACTGTCCTTGAAAGGGGTTGCCAAGCTTCCCAAAATTACGAATCTCCAGAAATCTCAGCAACTATTTTTTCACCCAAACTGGATGATACTTTCAGGTAATGATCAGTACACTAAGCCCACTTGGTTCCCCAAATTTCGTTCTTCTATGTTGAAGCGTTCGTTTCCAGTAACAGTTTGAATGTTGGCGTTTCACTCTGTTTTCTCCTATATTGATAGATGTATGTGGAACTCTAAATCAAACACGGTTTGTGCTAGCTTTTTGAAACTTGACACGATAATGTAGTTTCACGTTCTATCTCGAGGTTTTGTTTCCTCTTGATGTAGCCCTAAGCAGTGACTGGCGAGATACACTGTCCTTGAAAGGGGTTGCCAAGCTTCCCAAAATTACGAATCTCCAGAAATCTCAGAAACTATTTTTTCACCCAAACTGGATGATACTTTCAGGTAATGATCAGTACACTAAGCCCACTTGGTTCCCCAAATTTCGTTCTTCTATGTTGAAGCGTTCGTTTCCAGTAACAGTTTGAATTTTGGCGTTTCACTCTGTTTTCTCCTATATTGATAGATGTATGTGGAACTCTAAATCAAACACGGTTTGTGCTAGCTTCTTGAAACTTGACACGATAATGTAGTTTCAAGTTCTGTCTCTAGGTTTTGTTTCCTCTTGATGTAGCCCTAAGCAGTGACTGGCGAGATACACTGTCCTTGAAAGGGGTTGCCAAGCTTCCCAAAATTACGAATCTCCAGAAATCTCAGAAACTATTTTTTCACCCAAACTGGATGATACTTTCAGGTAATGATCAGTACACTAAGCCCACTTGGTTCCCCAAATTTCGTTCTTCTATTTTGAAGCGTTCGTTTCCAGTAACAGTTTGAATTTTGGCGTTTCACTCTGTTTTCTCCTATATTGATAGATGTATGTGCAACTCTAAATCAAACACGGTTGTGCTAGCTTCTTGAAACTTGACACGATAATATAGTTTCAAGTTCTATCTCTAGGTTTTGTTTCCTATTGATGTAGCCCTAAGCAGTGACTGGCGAGATACACTGTCCTTGAAAGGGGTTGCCAAGCTTCCCAAAATTACGAATCTCCAGAAATCTCAGCAACTATTTTTTCACCCAAACTGGATGATACTTTCAGGTAATGATCAGTACACTAAGCCCAGTTGGTTCCCCAAATTTCGTTCTTCTATGTTGAAGCGTTCGTTTCCAGTAACAGTTTGAATTTTGGCGTTTCACTCTGTTTTCTCCTATATTGAGAGATGTATGTGGAACTCTAAATCAAACACGGTTTGTGCTAGCTTCTTGAAACTTGACACGATAATGTAGTTTCAAGTTCTGTCTCGAGGTTTTGTTACCTCTTGATGTAGCCCTAAGCAGTGACGGGCGAGATACACTGTCCTTGAAAGGGGTTGCCAAGCTTCCCAAAATTACGAATCTCCAGAAATCTCAGCAACTATTTTTTTCACCCAAACTGGATGATACTTTCAGGTAATGATCAGTACACTAAGCCCACTTGGTTCCCCAAATTTCGTTCTTCTATGTTGAAGCGTTCGTTTCCAGTAACAGTTTGAATCTTGGTGTTTCACTCTGTTTCCTCCAATATTGATAGGTGTACGTGGAACTCTAAATCAAACACGGTTTGTGCTAGCTTCTTCAAACTTGACACGATAATGTAGTTTCAAGTTCTGTCTCTAGGTTTTGTTTCCTCTTGATGTAGCCCTAAGCAGTGACTGGCGAGATACACTGTCCTTGAAAGGGGTTGCCAATCTTCCCAAAATTACGAATCTCCAGAAATCTCAGCAACTATTTTTTCACCCAAACTGGATGATACTTTCAGGTAATGATCAGTACACTAAGCCCACTTGGTTCCCCAAATTTCGTTCTTCTATGTTGAAGCGTTCGTTTCCAGTAACAGTTTGAATCTTGGCGTTTCACTCTGTTTCCTCCAATATTGATAGGTGTACGTGGAACTCTAAATCAAACACGGTTTGTGCTAGCTTCTTCAAACTTGACACGATAATGTAGTTTCAAGTTCTGTCTCTAGGTTTTGTTTCCTCTTGATGTAGCCCTAAGCAGTGACTGGCAAGATACACTGTCCTTGAAAGGGGTTGTCAAGCTACCCAAAATTACAAATCTCCAGAAATCTCAGCAACTATTTTTTCACCCAAACTGGATGATACTTTCAGGTAATGATCAGTACATTAAGCCCAGTTGGTTCCCCAAATTTCGTTCTTCTATGTTGAAGCGTTCGTTTCCAGTAACAGTTTGAATTTTGGCGTTTCACTCTGTTTTCTCCTATATTGATAGATGTATGTGGAACTCTAAATCAAACAAGGTTTGTGCTAGCTTCTTGAAACTTGACACGATAATGTAGTTTCAAGTTCTATCTCTAGGTTTTGTTTCCTCTTGATGTAGCCCTAAGCAGTGACTGGCGAGATACACTGTCCTTGAAAGGGGTTGCCAAGCTTCCCAAAATTACGAATCTCCAGAAATCTCAGCAACTATTTTTTCACCCAAACTGGATGATACTTTCAGGTAATGATCAGTACACTAAGCCCACTTGGTTCCCCAAATTTCGTTCTTCTATGTTGAAGCGTTCGTTTCCAGTAACAGTTTGAATGTTGGCGTTTCACTCTGTTTTCTCCTATATTGATAGATGTATGTGGAACTCTAAATCAAACACGGTTTGTGCTAGCTTTTTGAAACTTGACACGATAATGTAGTTTCAAGTTCTATCTCGAGGTTTTGTTTCCTCTTGATGTAGCCCTAAGCAGTGACTGGCGAGATACACTGTCCTTGAAAGGGGTTGCCAAGCTTCCCAAAATTACGAATCTCCAGAAATCTCAGCAACTATTTTTTCACCCAAACTGGATGATACTTTCAGGTAATGATCAGTACACTAAGCCCACTTGGTTCCCCAAATTTCGTTCTTCTGTGTTGAACCGTTCGTTTCCAGTAACAGTTTGAATTTTGGCGTTTCACTCTGTTTTCTCCTATATTGATAGATGTATGTGGAACTCTAAATCAAACACGGTTTGTGCTAGCTTTTTGAAACTTGACACGATAATATAGTTTCAAGTTCTATCTCGAGGTTTTGTTTCCTCTTGATGTAGCCCTAAGCAGTGACTGGCGAGATACACTGTCCTTGAAAGGGGTTGCAAAGCTTCCCAAAATTACGAATCTCCAGAAATCTCAGCAACTATTTTTTCACCCAAACTGGATGATACTTTCAGGTAATGATCAGTACACTAAGCCCACTTGGTTCCCCAAATTTCGTTCTTCTATGTTGAAGCGTTCGTTTCCAGTAACAGTTTGAATGTTGGCGTTTCACTCTGTTTTCTCCTATATTGATAGATGTATGTGGAACTCTAAATCAAACACGGTTTGTGCTAGCTTTTTGAAACTTGACACGATAATGTAGTTTCAAGTTCTATCTCGAGGTTTTGTTTCCTCTTGATGTAGCCCTAAGCAGTGACTGGCGAGATACACTGTCCTTGAAAGGGGTTGCCAAGCTTCCCAAAATTACGAATCTCCAGAAATCTCAGAAACTATTTTTTCACCCAAACTGGATGATACTTTCAGGTAATGATCAGTACACTAAGCCCACTTGGTTCCCCAAATTTCGTTCTTCTATGTTGAACCGTTCGTTTCCAGTAACAGTTTGAATTTTGGCGTTTCACTCTGTTTTCTCCTATATTGATAGATGTATGTGGAACTCTATATCAAACACGGTTTGTGCTAGCTTCTTGAAACTTGACACGATAATGTAGTTTCAAGTTCTGACTCTAGGTTTGTTTCCTCTTGATGTAGCCCTAAGCAGTGACTGGCGAGATACACTGTCCTTGAAAGGGGTTGCCAAGCTTCCCAAAATTACGAATCTCCAGAAATCTCAGAAACTATTTTTTCACCCAAACTGGATGATACTTTCAGGTAATGATCAGTACACTAAGCCCACTTGGTTCCCCAAATTTCGTTCTTCTATGTTGAAGCGTTCGTTTCCAGTAACAGTTTGAATGTTGGCGTTTCACTCTGTTTTCTCCTATATTGATAGACGTATGTGGAACTCTAAATCAAACACGGTTTGTGCTAGCTTCGTGAAACTTGACACGATAATGTAGTTTCAAGTTCTGTCTCTAGGTTTTTTTTCCTCTTGATGTTGCCCTAAGCAGTGACTGGCGAGATACACTGTCCTTGAAAGGGGTTGCCAAGCTACCCAAAATTACGAATCTCCAGAAATCTCAGCAACTATTTTTTCACCCAAACTGGATGATACTTTCAGGTAATGATCAGTACACTAAGCCCAGTTGGTTCCCCAAATTTCGTTCTTCTATGTTGAAGCGTTCGTTTCCAGTAACAGTTTGAATTTTGGCGTTTCACTCTGTTTTCTCCTATATTGATAGATGTATGTGGAACTCTAAATCAAACACGGTTTGTGCTAGCTTCTTGAAACTTGACACGATAATATAGTTTCAAGTTCTATCTCTAGGTTTTGTGTCCTCTTGATGTAGCCCTAAGCAGTGACTGGCGAGATACACTGTCCTTGAAAGGGGTTGCCAAGCTTCCCAAAATTACGAATCTCCAGAAATCTCAGCAACTATTTTTTCACCCAAACTGGATGATACTTTCAGGTAATGATCAGTACACTAAGCCCACTTGGTTCCCCAAATTTCGTTCTTCTATGTTGAAGCGTTCGTTTCCAGTAACAGTTTGAATTTTGGCGTTTCACTCTGTTTCCTCCAATATTGATAGGTGTACGTGGAACTCTAAATCAAACACGGTTTGTGCTAGCTTCTTCAAACTTGACACGATAATGTAGTTTCAAGTTCTGTCTCTAGGTTTTGTTTCCTCTTGATGTAGCCCTAAGCAGTGACTGGCGAGATACACTGTCCTTGAAAGGGGTTGCCAAGCTACCCAAAATTACGAATCTCCAGAAATCTCAGCAACTATTTTTACACCCAAACTGGATGATACTTTCAGGTAATGATCAGTACATTAAGCCCACTTGGTTCCCCAAATTTCGTTCTTCTATGTTGAAGCGTTCGTTTCCAGTAACAGTTTGAATTTTGGCGTTTCACTCTGTTTTCTCCTATATTGATAGATGTATGTGGAACTCTAAATCAAACACGGTTTGTGCTAGCTTCTTGAAACTTGACACGATAATGTAGTTTCAAGTTCTATCTCTAGGTTTTGTTTCCTCTTGATGTAGCCGTAAGCAGTGACTGGCGAGATACACTGTCCTTGAAAGGGGTTGCCAAGCTTCCCAAAATTACGAATCTCCAGAAATCTCAGCAACTATTTTTTCACCCAAACTGGATGATACTTTCAGGTAATGATCAGTACACTAAGCCCAGTTGGTTCCCCAAATTTCGTTCTTCTATGTTGAAGCGTTCGTTTCCAGTAACAGTTTGAATGTTGGCGTTTCACTCTGTTTTCTCCTATATTGATAGATGTATGTGGAACTCTAAATCAAACACGGTTTGTGCTAGCTTTTTGAAACTTGACACGATAATGTAGTTTCACGTTCTATCTCGAGGTTTTGTTTCCTCTTGATGTAGCCCTAAGCAGTGACTGGCGAGATACACTGTCCTTGAAAGGGGTTGCCAAGCTTCCCAAAATTATGAATCTCCAGAAATCTCAGAAACTATTTTTTCACCCAAACTGGATGATACTTTCAGGTAATGATCAGTACACTAAGCCCACTTGGTTCCCCAAATTTCGTTCTTCTATGTTGAAGCGTTCGTTTCCAGTAACATTTTGAATTTTGGCGTTTCACTCTGTTTCCTCCAATATTGATAGGTGTACGTGGAACTCTAAATCAAACACGGTTTGTGCTAGCTTCTTCAAACTTGACACGATAATGTAGTTTCAAGTTCTGTCTCTAGGTTTTGTTTCCTCTTGATGTAGCCCTAAGCAGTGACTTTCGAGATACACTGTCCTTGAAAGGGGTTGCCAAGCTTCCCAAAATTACGAATCTCCAGAAATCTCAGAAACTATTTTTTCACCCAAACTGAATGATACTTTCAGGTAATGATCAGTACACTAAGCCCACTTGGTTCCCCAAATTTCGTTCTTCTATGTTGAAGCGTTCGTTTCCAGTAACAGTTTGAATTTTGGCGTTTCACTCTGTTTTCTCCTATATTGAGAGATGTATGTGGAACTCTAAATCAAACACGGTTTGTGCTAGCTTCTTGAAACTTGACACGATAATGTAGTTTCAAGTTCTGTCTCGAGGTTTTGTTACCTCTTGATGTAGCCCTAAGCAGTGACTGGCGAGATACACTGTCCTTGAAAGGGGTTGCCAAGCTTCCCAAAATTACGAATCTCCAGAAATCTCAGCAACTATTTTTTCACCTAAACTGGATGATACTTTCAGGTAATGATCAGTACACTAAGCCCACTTGGTTCCCCAAATTTCGTTCTTCTATGTTGAACCGTTCGTTTCCAGTAACAGTTTGAATCTTGGCGTTTCACTCTGTTTCCTCCAATATTGATAGGTGTACGTGGAACTCTAAATCAAACACGGTTTGTGCTAGCTTCTTCAAACTTGACACGATAATGTAGTTTCAAGTTCTGTCTCTAGGTTTTGTTTCCTCTTGATGTAGCCCTAAGCAGTGACTGGCGAGATACACTGTCCTTGAAAGGGGTTGCCAAGCTTCCCAAAATTACGAATCTCCAGAAATCTCAGCAACTATTTTTTCACCCAAACTGGATGATACTTTCAGGTTATGATCAGTACACTAAGCCCACTTGGTTCCCCAAATTTCGTTCTTCTATGTTGAAGCGTTCGTTTCCAGTAACAGTTTGAATCTTGGCGTTTCACTCTGTTTCCTCCAATATTGATAGGTGTACGTGGAACTCTAAATCAAACACGGTTTGTGCTAGCTTCTTCAAACTTGACACGATAATGTAGTTTCACGTTCTGTCTCTAGGTTTTGTTTCCTCTTGATGTAGCCCTAAGCAGTGACTGGCGAGATACACTGTCCTTGAAAGGGGTTGTCAAGCTACCCAAAATTACAAATCTCCAGAAATCTCAGCAACTATTTTTTCACCCAAACTGGATGATACTTTCAGGTAATGATCAGTACACTAAGCCCAGTTGGTTCCCCAAATTTCGTTCTTCTATGTTGAAGCGTTCGTTTCCAGTAACAGTTTGAATTTTGGCGTTTCACTCTGTTTTCTCCTATATTGATAGATGTATGTGGAACTCTAAATCAAACAAGGTTTGTGCTAGCTTCTTGAAACTTGACACGATAATGTAGTTTCAAGTTCTATCTCTAGGTTTTGTTTCCTCTTGATGTAGCCCTAAGCAGTGACTGGCGAGATACACTGTCCTTGAAAGGGGTTGCCAAGCTTCCCAAAATTACGAATCTCCAGAAATCTCAGCAACTATTTTTTCACCCAAACTGGATGATACTTTCAGGTAATGATCAGTACACTAAGCCCACTTGGTTCCCCAAATTTCGTTCTTCTATGTTGAAGCGTTCGTTTCCAGTAACAGTTTGAATGTTGGCGTTTCACTCTGTTTTCTCCTATATTGATAGATGTATGTGGAACTCTAAATCAAACACGGTTTGTGCTAGCTTTTTGAAACTTGACACGATAATGTAGTTTCAAGTTCTATCTCTAGGTTTTGTTTCCTCTTGATGTAGCCCTAAGCAGTGACTGGCGAGATACACTGTCCTTGAAAGGGGTTGCCAAGCTTCCCAAAATTACGAATCTCCAGAAATCTCAGAAACTATTTTTTCACCCAAACTGGATGATAATTTCAGGTAATGATCAGTACACTAAGCCCACTTGGTTCCCCAAATTTCGTTCTTCTATGTTGAACCGTTCGTTTCCAGTAACAGTTTGAATTTTGGCGTTTCACTCTGTTTTCTCCTATATTGATAGATGTATGTGGAACTCTAAATCAAACACGGTTTGTGCTAGCTTTTTGAAACTTGACACGATAATATAGTTTCAAGTTCTATCTCGAGGTTTTGTTTCCTCTTGATGTAGCCCTAAGCAGTGACTGGCGAGATACACTGTCCTTGAAAGGGGTTGCCAAGCTTCCCAAAATTACGAATCTCCAGAAATCTCAGAAACTATTTTTTCACCCAAACTGGATGATACTTTCAGGTAATGATCAGTACACTAAGCCCACTTGGTTCCCCAAATTTCGTTCTTCTATGTTGAACCGTTCGTTTCCAGTAACAGTTTGAATTTTGGCGTTTCACTCTGTTTTCTCCTATATTGATAGATGTATGTGGAACTCTATATCAAACACGGTTTGTGCTAGCTTCTTGAAACTTGACACGATAATGTAGTTTCAAGTTCTGTCTCTAGGTTTGTTTCCTCTTGATGTAGCCCTAAGCAGTGACTGGCGAGATACACTGTCCTTGAAAGGGGTTGCCAAGCTTCCCAAAATTACGAATCTCCAGAAATCTCAGCAACTATTTTTTCACCCAAACTGGATGATACTTTCAGGTAATGATCAGTACACTAAGCCCACTTGGTTCCCCAAATTTCGTTCTTCTATGTTGAAGCGTTCGTTTCCAGTAACAGTTTGAATTTTGGCGTTTCACTCTGTTTTCTCCAATATTGAGAGATGTATGTGGAACTCTAAATCAAACACGGTTTGTGCTAGCTTCTTGAAACTTGACACGATAATGTAGTTTCAAGTTCTGTCTCTAGGTTTGTTTCCTCTTGATGTAGCCCTAAGCAGTGACTGGCGAGATACACTGTCCTTGAAAGGGGTTGCCAAGCTTCCCAAAATTACGAATCTCCAGAAATCTCAGCAACTATTTTTTCACCCAAACTGGATGATACTTTCAGGTAATGATCAGTACACTAAGCCCAGTTGGTTCCCCAAATTTCGTTCTTCTATGTTGAAGCGTTCGTTTCCAGTAACAGTTTGAATTTTGGCGTTTCACTCTGTTTTCTCCTATATTGATAGATGTATGTGGAACTCTAAATCAAACACGGTTTGTGCTAGCTTCTTGAAACTTGACACGATAATATAGTTTCAAGTTCTATCTCTAGGTTTTGTTTCCTCTTGATGTAGCCCTAAGCAGTGACTGGCGAGATACACTGTCCTTGAAAGGGGTTGCCAAGCTACCCAAAATTACGAATCTCCAGAAATCTCAGCAACTATTTTTTCACCCAAACTGGATGATACTTTCAGGTAATGATCAGTACACTAAGCCCAGTTGGTTCCCCAAATTTCGTTCTTCTATGTTGAAGCGTTCGTTTCCAGTAACAGTTTGAATTTTGGCTTTTCACTCTGTTTTCTCCTATATTGATAGATGTATGTGGAACTCTAAATCAAACACGGTTTGTGCTAGCTTCTTGAAACTTGACACGATAATGTAGTTTCAAGTTCTATCTCTAGGTTTTGTTTCCTCTTGATGTAGCCCTAAGCAGTGACTGGCGAGATACACTGTCCTTGAAAGGGGTTGCCAAGCTTCCCAAAATTACGAATCTCCAGAAATCTCAGCAACTATTTTTTCACCCAATCTGGATGATACTTTCAGGTAATGATCAGTACACTAAGCCCACTTGGTTCCCCAAATTTCGTTCTTCTATGTTGAAGCGTTCGTTTCCAGTAACAGTTTGAATGTTGGCGTTTCACTCTGTTTTCTCCTATATTGATAGATGTATGTGGAACTCTAAATCAAACACGGTTTGTGCTAGCTTTTTGAAACTTGACACGATAATGTAGTTTCAAGTTCTATCTCGAGGTTTTGTTTCCTCTTGATGTAGCCCTAAGCAGTGACTGGCGAGATACACTGTCCTTGAAAGGGGTTGCCAAGCTTCCCAAAATTACGAATCTCCAGAAATCTCAGAAACTATTTTTTCACCCAAACTGGATGATACTTTCAGGTAATGATCAGTACACTAAGCCCACTTGGTTCCCCAAATTTCGTTCTTCTATGTTGAACCGTTCGTTTCCAGTAACAGTTTGAATTTTGGCGTTTCACTCTGTTTTCTCCTATATTGATAGATGTATGTAGAACTCTAAATCAAACACGGTTTGTGCTAGCTTTTTGAAACTTGACACGATAATATAGTTTCAAGTTCTATCTCGAGGTTTTGTTTCCTCTTGATGTAGCCCTAAGCAGTGACTGGCGAGATACACTGTCCTTGAAAGGGGTTGCCAAGCTTCCCAAAATTACGAATCTCCAGAAATCTCAGAAACTATTTTTTCACCCAAACTGGATGATACTTTCAGGTAATGATCAGTACACTAAGCCCACTTGGTTCCCCAAATTTGGTTCTTCTATGTTGAACCGTTCGTTTCCAGTAACAGTTTGAATTTTGGCGTTTCACTCTGTTTTCTCCTATATTGATAGATGTATGTGGAACTCTATATCAAACACGGTTTGTGCTAGCTTCTTGAAACTTGACACGATAATGTAGTTTCAAGTTCTGTCTCTAGGTTTGTTTCCTCTTGATGTAGCCCTAAGCAGTGACTGGCGAGATACACTGTCCTTGAAAGGGGTTGCCAAGTTTCCCAAAATTACGAATCTCCAGAAATCTCAGCAACTATTTTTTCACCCAAACTGGATGATACTTTCAGGTAATGATCAGTACACTAAGCCCAGTTGGTTCCCCAAATTTCGTTCTTCTATGTTGAAGCGTTCGTTTCCAGTAACAGTTTGAATTTTGGCGTTTCACTCTGTTTTCTCCTATATTGAGAGATGTATGTGGAACTCTAAATCAAACACGGTTTGTGCTAGCTTCTTGAAACTTGACACGATAATGTAGTTTCAAGTTCTGTCTCTAGGTTTGTTTCCTCTTGATGTAGCCCTAAGCAGTGACTGGCGAGATACACTGTCCTTGAAAGGGGTTGCCAAGCTTCCCAAAATTACGAATCTCCAGAAATCTCAGCAACTATTTTTTCACCCAAACTGGATGATACTTTCAGGTAATGATCAGTACACTAAGCCCACTTGGTTCCCCAAATTTCGTTCTTCTATGTTGAAGCGTTCGTTTCCAGTAACAGTTTGAATGTTGGCGTTTCACTCTGTTTTCTCCTATATTGATAGATGTATGTGGAACTCTAAATCAAACACGGTTTGTGCTAGCTTTTTGAAACTTGACACGATAATGTAGTTTCAAGTTCTATCTCGAGGTTTTGTTTCCTCTTGATGTAGCCCTAAGCAGTGACTGGCGAGATACACTGTCCTTGAAAGGGGTTGCCAAGCTTCCCAAAATTACGAATCTCCAGAAATCTCAGAAACTATTTTTTCACCCAAACTGGATGATACTTTCAGGTAATGATCAGTACACTAAGCCCACTTGGTTCCCCAAATTTCGTTCTTCTATGTTGAACCGTTCGTTTCCAGTAACAGTTTGAATTTTGGCGTTTCACTCTGTTTTCTCCTATATTGATAGATGTATGTGGAACTCTATATCAAACACGGTTTGTGCTAGCTTCTTGAAACTTGACACGATAATGTAGTTTCAAGTTCTGACTCTAGGTTTGTTTCCTCTTGATGTAGCCCTAAGCAGTGACTGGCGAGATACACTGTCCTTGAAAGGGGTTGCCAAGCTTCCCAAAATTACGAATCTCCAGAAATCTCAGAAACTATTTTTTCACCCAAACTGGATGATACTTTCAGGTAATGATCAGTACACTAAGCCCACTTGGTTCCCCAAATTTCGTTCTTCTATGTTGAAGCGTTCGTTTCCAGTAACAGTTTGAATGTTGGCGTTTCACTCTGTTTTCTCCTATATTGATAGACGTATGTGGAACTCTAAATCAAACACGGTTTGTGCTAGCTTCGTGAAACTTGACACGATAATGTAGTTTCAAGTTCTGTCTCTAGGTTTTTTTTCCTCTTGATGTTGCCCTAAGCAGTGACTGGCGAGATACACTGTCCTTGAAAGGGGTTGCCAAGCTACCCAAAATTACGAATCTCCAGAAATCTCAGCAACTATTTTTTCACCCAAACTGGATGATACTTTCAGGTAATGATCAGTACACTAAGCCCAGTTGGTTCCCCAAATTTCGTTCTTCTATGTTGAAGCGTTCGTTTCCAGTAACAGTTTGAATTTTGGCGTTTCACTCTGTTTTCTCCTATATTGATAGATGTATGTGGAACTCTAAATCAAACACGGTTTGTGCTAGCTTCTTGAAACTTGACACGATAATATAGTTTCAAGTTCTATCTCTAGGTTTTGTGTCCTCTTGATGTAGCCCTAAGCAGTGACTGGCGAGATACACTGTCCTTGAAAGGGGTTGCCAAGCTTCCCAAAATTACGAATCTCCAGAAATCTCAGCAACTATTTTTTCACCCAAACTGGATGATACTTTCAGGTAATGATCAGTACACTAAGCCCACTTGGTTCCCCAAATTTCGTTCTTCTATGTTGAAGCGTTCGTTTCCAGTAACAGTTTGAATTTTGGCGTTTCACTCTGTTTCCTCCAATATTGATAGGTGTACGTGGAACTCTAAATCAAACACGGTTTGTGCTAGCTTCTTCAAACTTGACACGATAATGTAGTTTCAAGTTCTGTCTCTAGGTTTTGTTTCCTCTTGATGTAGCCCTAAGCAGTGACTGGCGAGATACACTGTCCTTGAAAGGGGTTGCCAAGCTACCCAAAATTACGAATCTCCAGAAATCTCAGCAACTATTTTTTCACCCAAACTGGATGATACTTTCAGGTAATGATCAGTACACTAAGCCCACTTGGTTCCCCAAATTTCGTTCTTCTATGTTGAACCGTTCGTTTCCAGTAACAGTTTGAATCTTGGCGTTTCACTCTGTTTCCTCCAATATTGATAGGTGTACGTGGAACTCTAAATCAAACACGGTTTGTGCTAGCTTCTTCAAACTTGACACGATAATGTAGTTTCAAGTTCTGTCTCTAGGTTTTGTTTCCTCTTGATGTAGCCCTAAGCAGTGACTGGCGAGATACACTGTCCTTGAAAGGGGTTGCCAAGCTTCCCAAAATTACGAATCTCCAGAAATCTCAGCAACTATTTTTTCACCCAAACTGGATGATACTTTCAGGTTATGATCAGTACACTAAGCCCACTTGGTTCCCCAAATTTCGTTCTTCTATGTTGAAGCGTTCGTTTCCAGTAACAGTTTGAATCTTGGCGTTTCACTCTGTTTCCTCCAATATTGATAGGTGTACGTGGAACTCTAAATCAAACACGGTTTGTGCTAGCTTCTTCAAACTTGACACGATAATGTAGTTTCACGTTCTGTCTCTAGGTTTTGTTTCCTCTTGATGTAGCCCTAAGCAGTGACTGGCGAGATACACTGTCCTTGAAAGGGGTTGTCAAGCTACCCAAAATTACAAATCTCCAGAAATCTCAGCAACTATTTTTTCACCCAAACTGGATGATACTTTCAGGTAATGATCAGTACACTAAGCCCAGTTGGTTCCCCAAATTTCGTTCTTCTATGTTGAAGCGTTCGTTTCCAGTAACAGTTTGAATTTTGGCGTTTCACTCTGTTTTCTCCTATATTGAGAGATGTATGTGGAACTCTAAATCAAACACGGTTTGTGCTAGCTTCTTGAAACTTGACACGATAATGTAGTTTCAAGTTCTATCTCTAGGTTTTGTTTCCTCTTGATGTAGCCCTAAGCAGTGACTGGCGAGATACACTGTCCTTGAAAGGGGTTGCCAAGCTTCCCAAAATTACGAATCTCCAGAAATCTCAGCAACTATTTTTTCACCCAAACTGGATGATACTTTCAGGTAATGATCAGTACACTAAGCCCACTTGGTTCCCCAAATTTCGTTCTTCTATGTTGAAGCGTTCGTTTCCAGTAACAGTTTGAATCTTGGCGTTTCACTCTGTTTCCTCCTATATTGATAGATGTATGTGGAACTCTAAATCAAACACGGTTTGTGCTAGCTTTTTGAAACTTGACACGATAATGTAGTTTCAAGTTCTATCTCTAGGTTTTGTTTCCTCTTGATGTAGCCCTAAGCAGTGACTGGCGAGATACACTGTCCTTGAAAGGGGTTGCCAAGCTTCCCAAAATTACGAATCTCCAGAAATCTCAGCAACTATTTTTTCACCCAAACTGGATGATACTTTCAGGTTATGATCAGTACACTAAGCCCACTTGGTTCCCCAAATTTCGTTCTTCTATGTTGAACCGTTCGTTTCCAGTAACAGTTTGAATCTTGGCGTTTCACTCTGTTTCCTCCAATATTGATAGGTGTACGTGGAACTCTAAATCAAACACGGTTTGTGCTAGCTTTTTGAAACTTGACACGATAATATAGTTTCAAGTTCTATCTCGAGGTTTTGTTTCCTCTTGATGTAGCCCTAAGCAGTGACTGGCGAGATACACTGTCCTTGAAAGGGGTTGTCAAGCTACCCAAAATTACGAATCTCCAGAAATCTCAGCAACTATTTTTTCACCCAAACTGGATGATACTTTCAGGTAATGATCAGTACACTAAGCCCAGTTGGTTCCCCAAATTTCGTTCTTCTATGTTGAACCGTTCGTTTCCAGTAACAGTTTGAATTTTGGCGTTTCACTCTGTTTTCTCCTATATTGATAGATGTACGTGGAACTCTAAATCAAACAAGGTTTGTGCTAGCTTCTTGAAACTTGACACGATAATGTAGTTTCAAGTTCTATCTCTAGGTTTTGTTTCCTCTTGATGTAGCCCTAAGCAGTGACTGGCGAGATACACTGTCCTTGAAAGGGGTTGCCAAGCTTCCCAAAATTACGAATCTCCAGAAATCTCAGCAACTATTTTTTCACCCAAACTGGATGATACTTTCAGGTAATGATCAGTACACTAAGCCCACTTGGTTCCCCAAATTTCGTTCTTCTATGTTGAAGCGTTCGTTTCCAGTAACAGTTTGAATTTTGGCGTTTCACTCTGTTTTCTCCAATATTGAGAGATGTATGTGGAACTCTAAATCAAACACGGTTTGTGCTAGCTTCTTGAAACTTGACACGATAATGTAGTTTCAAGTTCTATCTCGAGGCTTTGTTTCCTCTTGATGTAGCCCTAAGCAGTGACTGGCGAGATACACTGTCCTTGAAAGGGGTTGCCAAGCTTCCCAAAATTACGAATCTCCAGAAATCTCAGAAACTATTTTTTCACCCAAACTGGATGATACTTTCAGGTAATGATCAGTACACTAAGCCCACTTGGTTCCCCAAATTTCGTTCTTCTATGTTGAACCGTTCGTTTCCAGTAACAGTTTGAATTTTGGCGTTTCACTCTGTTTTCTCCTATATTGATAGATGTATGTGGAACTCTAAATCAAACACGGTTTGTGCTAGCTTTTTGAAACTTGACACGATAATATAGTTTCAAGTTCTATCTCGAGGTTTTGTTTCCTCTTGATGTAGCCCTAAGCAGTGACTGGCGAGATACACTGTCCTTGAAAGGGGTTGCCAAGCTTCCCAAAATTACGAATCTCCAGAAATCTCAGAAACTATTTTTTCACCCAAACTGGATGATACTTTCAGGTAATGATCAGTACACTAAGCCCACTTGGTTCCCCAAATTTCGTTCTTCTATGTTGAACCGTTCGTTTCCAGTAACAGTTTGAATTTTGGCGTTTCACTCTGTTTTCTCCTATATTGATAGATGTATGTGGAACTCTATATCAAACACGGTTTGTGCTAGCTTCTTGAAACTTGACACGATAATGTAGTTTCAAGTTCTGTCTCTAGGTTTGTTTCCTCTTGATGTAGCCCTAAGCAGTGACTGGCGAGATACACTGTCCTTGAAAGGGGTTGCCAAGCTTCCCAAAATTACGAATCTCCAGAAATCTCAGCAACTATTTTTTCACCCAAACTGGATGATACTTTCAGGTAATGATCAGTACACTAAGCCCACTTGGTTCCCCAAATTTCGTTCTTCTATGTTGAAGCGTTCGTTTCCAGTAACAGTTTGAATTTTGGCGTTTCACTCTGTTTTCTCCAATATTGAGAGATGTATGTGGAACTCTAAATCAAACACGGTTTGTGCTAGCTTCTTGAAACTTGACACGATAATGTAGTTTCAAGTTCTGTCTCTAGGTTTGTTTCCTCTTGATGTAGCCCTAAGCAGTGACTGGCGAGATACACTGTCCTTGAAAGGGGTTGCCAAGCTTCCCAAAATTACGAATCTCCAGAAATCTCAGCAACTATTTTTTCACCCAAACTGGATGATACTTTCAGGTAATGATCAGTACACTAAGCCCAGTTGGTTCCCCAAATTTCGTTCTTCTATGTTGAAGCGTTCGTTTCCAGTAACAGTTTGAATTTTGGCTTTTCACTCTGTTTTCTCCTATATTGATAGATGTATGTGGAACTCTAAATCAAACACGGTTTGTGCTAGCTTCTTGAAACTTGACACGATAATATAGTTTCAAGTTCTATCTCTAGGTTTTGTTTCCTCTTGATGTAGCCCTAAGCAGTGACTGGCGAGATACACTGTCCTTGAAAGGGGTTGCCAAGCTACCCAAAATTACGAATCTCCAGAAATCTCAGCAACTATTTTTTCACCCAAACTGGATGATACTTTCAGGTAATGATCAGTACACTAAGCCCAGTTGGTTCCCCAAATTTCGTTCTTCTATGTTGAAGCGTTCGTTTCCAGTAACAGTTTGAATTTTGGCTTTTCACTCTGTTTTCTCCTATATTGATAGATGTATGTGGAACTCTAAATCAAACACGGTTTGTGCTAGCTTCTTGAAACTTGACACGATAATGTAGTTTCAAGTTCTATCTCTAGGTTTTGTTTCCTCTTGATGTAGCCCTAAGCAGTGACTGGCGAGATACACTGTCCTTGAAAGGGGTTGCCAAGCTTCCCAAAATTACGAATCTCCAGAAATCTCAGAAACTATTTTTTCACCCAAACTGAATGATACTTTCAGGTAATGATCAGTACACTAAGCCCACTTGGTTCCCCAAATTTCGTTCTTCTATGTTGAAGCGTTCGTTTCCAGTAACAGTTTGAATTTTGGCGTTTCACTCTGTTTTCTCCTATATTGAGAGATGTATGTGGAACTCTAAATCAAACACGGTTTGTGCTAGCTTCTTGAAACTTGACACGATAATGTAGTTTCAAGTTCTGTCTCGAGGTTTTGTTACCTCTTGATGTAGCCCTAAGCAGTGACTGGCGAGATACACTGTCCTTGAAAGGGGTTGCCAAGCTTCCCAAAATTACGAATCTCCAGAAATCTCAGCAACTATTTTTTCACCCAAACTGGATGATACTTTCAGGTAATGATCAGTACACTAAGCCCACTTGGTTCCCCAAATTTCGTTCTTCTATGTTGAACCGTTCGTTTCCAGTAACAGTTTGAATCTTGGCGTTTCACTCTGTTTCCTCCAATATTGATAGGTGTACGTGGAACTCTAAATCAAACACGGTTTGTGCTAGCTTCTTCAAACTTGACACGATAATGTAGTTTCAAGTTCTGTCTCTAGGTTTTGTTTCCTCTTGATGTAGCCCTAAGCAGTGACTGGCGAGATACACTGTCCTTGAAAGGGGTTGCCAAGCTTCCCAAAATTACGAATCTCCAGAAATCTCAGCAACTATTTTTTCACCCAAACTGGATGATACTTTCAGGTTATGATCAGTACACTAAGCCCACTTGGTTCCCCAAATTTCGTTCTTCTATGTTGAAGCGTTCGTTTCCAGTAACAGTTTGAATCTTGGCGTTTCACTCTGTTTCCTCCAATATTGATAGGTGTACGTGGAACTCTAAATCAAACACGGTTTGTGCTAGCTTCTTCAAACTTGACACGATAATGTAGTTTCACGTTCTGTCTCTAGGTTTTGTTTCCTCTTGATGTAGCCCTAAGCAGTGACTGGCGAGATACACTGTCCTTGAAAGGGGTTGTCAAGCTACCCAAAATTACAAATCTCCAGAAATCTCAGCAACTATTTTTTCACCCAAACTGGATGATACTTTCAGGTAATGATCAGTACACTAAGCCCAGTTGGTTCCCCAAATTTCGTTCTTCTATGTTGAAGCGTTCGTTTCCAGTAACAGTTTGAATTTTGGCGTTTCACTCTGTTTTCTCCTATATTGAGAGATGTATGTGGAACTCTAAATCAAACACTTTTGTGCTAGCTTCTTGAAACTTGACACGATAATGTAGTTTCAAGTTCTATCTCTAGGTTTTGTTTCCTCTTGATGTAGCCCTAAGCAGTGACTGGCGAGATACACTGTCCTTGAAAGGGGTTGCCAAGCTTCCCAAAATTACGAATCTCCAGAAATCTCAGCAACTATTTTTTCACCCAAACTGGATGATACTTTCAGGTAATGATCAGTACACTAAGCCCACTTGGTTCCCCAAATTTCGTTCTTCTATGTTGAAGCGTTCGTTTCCAGTAACAGTTTGAATCTTGGCGTTTCACTCTGTTTCCTCCTATATTGATAGATGTATGTGGAACTCTAAATCAAACACGGTTTGTGCTAGCTTTTTGAAACTTGACACGATAATGTAGTTTCAAGTTCTATCTCTAGGTTTTGTTTCCTCTTGATGTAGCCCTAAGCAGTGACTGGCGAGATACACTGTCCTTGAAAGGGGTTGCCAAGCTTCCCAAAATTACGAATCTCCAGAAATCTCAGCAACTATTTTTTCACCCAAACTGGATGATACTTTCAGGTTATGATCAGTACACTAAGCCCACTTGGTTCCCCAAATTTCGTTCTTCTATGTTGAACCGTTCGTTTCCAGTAACAGTTTGAATCTTGGCGTTTCACTCTGTTTCCTCCAATATTGATAGGTGTACGTGGAACTCTAAATCAAACACGGTTTGTGCTAGCTTTTTGAAACTTGACACGATAATATAGTTTCAAGTTCTATCTCGAGGTTTTGTTTCCTCTTGATGTAGCCCTAAGCAGTGACTGGCGAGATACACTGTCCTTGAAAGGGGTTGTCAAGCTACCCAAAATTACGAATCTCCAGAAATCTCAGAAACTATTTTTTCACCCAAACTGGATGATACTTTCAGGTAATGATCAGTACACTAAGCCCAGTTGGTTCCCCAAATTTCGTTCTTCTATGTTGAACCGTTCGTTTCCAGTAACAGTTTGAATTTTGGCGTTTCACTCTGTTTTCTCCTATATTGATAGATGTACGTGGAACTCTAAATCAAACAAGGTTTGTGCTAGCTTCTTGAAACTTGACACGATAATGTAGTTTCAAGTTCTATCTCTAGGTTTTGTTTCCTCTTGATGTAGCCCTAAGCAGTGACTGGCGAGATACACTGTCCTTGAAAGGGGTTGCCAAGCTTCCCAAAATTACGAATCTCCAGAAATCTCAGCAACTATTTTTTCACCCAAACTGGATGATACTTTCAGGTAATGATCAGTACACTAAGCCCACTTGGTTCCCCAAATTTCGTTCTTCTATGTTGAAGCGTTCGTTTCCAGTAACAGTTTGAATTTTGGCGTTTCACTCTGTTTTCTCCAATATTGAGAGATGTATGTGGAACTCTAAATCAAACACGGTTTGTGCTAGCTTCTTGAAACTTGACACGATAATGTAGTTTCAAGTTCTATCTCGAGGCTTTGTTTCCTCTTGATGTAGCCCTAAGCAGTGACTGGCGAGATACACTGTCCTTGAAAGGGGTTGCCAAGCTTCCCAAAATTACGAATCTCCAGAAATCTCAGAAACTATTTTTTCACCCAAACTGGATGATACTTTCAGGTAATGATCAGTACACTAAGCCCACTTGGTTCCCCAAATTTCGTTCTTCTATGTTGAACCGTTCGTTTCCAGTAACAGTTTGAATTTTGGCGTTTCACTCTGTTTTCTCCTATATTGATAGATGTATGTGGAACTCTAAATCAAACACGGTTTGTGCTAGCTTTTTGAAACTTGACACGATAATATAGTTTCAAGTTCTATCTCGAGGTTTTGTTTCCTCTTGATGTAGCCCTAAGCAGTGACTGGCGAGATACACTGTCCTTGAAAGGGGTTGCCAAGCTTCCCAAAATTACGAATCTCCAGAAATCTCAGAAACTATTTTTTCACCCAAACTGGATGATACTTTCAGGTAATGATCAGTACACTAAGCCCACTTGGTTCCCCAAATTTCGTTCTTCTATGTTGAACCGTTCGTTTCCAGTAACAGTTTGAATTTTGGCGTTTCACTCTGTTTTCTCCTATATTGATAGATGTATGTGGAACTCTATATCAAACACGGTTTGTGCTAGCTTCTTGAAACTTGACACGATAATGTAGTTTCAAGTTCTGTCTCTAGGTTTGTTTCCTCTTGATGTAGCCCTAAGCAGTGACTGGCGAGATACACTGTCCTTGAAAGGGGTTGCCAAGCTTCCCAAAATTACGAATCTCCAGAAATCTCAGCAACTATTTTTTCACCCAAACTGGATGATACTTTCAGGTAATGATCAGTACACTAAGCCCACTTGGTTCCCCAAATTTCGTTCTTCTATGTTGAAGCGTTCGTTTCCAGTAACAGTTTGAATTTTGGCGTTTCACTCTGTTTTCTCCAATATTGAGAGATGTATGTGGAACTCTAAATCAAACACGGTTTGTGCTAGCTTCTTGAAACTTGACACGATAATGTAGTTTCAAGTTCTGTCTCTAGGTTTGTTTCCTCTTGATGTAGCCCTAAGCAGTGACTGGCGAGATACACTGTCCTTGAAAGGGGTTGCCAAGCTTCCCAAAATTACGAATCTCCAGAAATCTCAGCAACTATTTTTTCACCCAAACTGGATGATACTTTCAGGTAATGATCAGTACACTAAGCCCAGTTGGTTCCCCAAATTTCGTTCTTCTATGTTGAAGCGTTCGTTTCCAGTAACAGTTTGAATTTTGGCTTTTCACTCTGTTTTCTCCTATATTGATAGATGTATGTGGAACTCTAAATCAAACACGGTTTGTGCTAGCTTCTTGAAACTTGACACGATAATATAGTTTCAAGTTCTATCTCTAGGTTTTGTTTCCTCTTGATGTAGCCCTAAGCAGTGACTGGCGAGATACACTGTCCTTGAAAGGGGTTGCCAAGCTACCCAAAATTACGAATCTCCAGAAATCTCAGCAACTATTTTTTCACCCAAACTGGATGATACTTTCAGGTAATGATCAGTACACTAAGCCCAGTTGGTTCCCCAAATTTCGTTCTTCTATGTTGAAGCGTTCGTTTCCAGTAACAGTTTGAATTTTGGCTTTTCACTCTGTTTTCTCCTATATTGATAGATGTATGTGGAACTCTAAATCAAACACGGTTTGTGCTAGCTTCTTGAAACTTGACACGATAATGTAGTTTCAAGTTCTATCTCGAGGTTTTGTTTCCTCTTGATGTAGCCCTAAGCAGTGACTGGCGAGATACACTGTCCTTGAAAGGGGTTGCCAAGCTTCCCAAAATTACGAATCTCCAGAAATCTCAGCAACTATTTTTTCACCCAATCTGGATGATACTTTCAGGTAATGATCAGTACACTAAGCCCACTTGGTTCCCCAAATTTCGTTCTTCTATGTTGAACCGTTCGTTTCCAGTAACAGTTTGAATGTTGGCGTTTCACTCTGTTTTCTCCTATATTGATAGATGTATGTGGAACTCTATATCAAACACGGTTTGTGCTAGCTTCTTGAAACTTGACACGATAATGTAGTTTCAAGTTCTGTCTCTAGGTTTGTTTCCTCTTGATGTAGCCCTAAGCAGTGACTGGCGAGATACACTGTCCTTGAAAGGGGTTGCCAAGCTTCCCAAAATTACGAATCTCCAGAAATCTCAGAAACTATTTTTTCACCCAAACTGGATGATACTTTCAGGTAATGATCAGTACACTAAGCCCACTTGGTTCCCCAAATTTCGTTCTTCTATGTTGAAGCGTTCGGTCCAGTAACAGTTTGAATCTTGGCGTTTCACTCTGTTTCCTCCAATATTGATAGGTGTACGTGGAACTCTAAATCAAACACGGTTTGTGCTAGCTTCTTCAAACTTGACACGATAATGTAGTTTCAAGTTCTGTCTCTAGGTTTTGTTTCCTCTTGATGTAGCCCTAAGCAGTGACTGGCGAGATACACTGTCCTTGAAAGGGGTTGCCAAGCTACCCAAAATTACGAATCTCCAGAAATCTCAGCAACTATTTTTTCACCCAAACTGGATGATACTTTCAGGTAATGATCAGTACACTAAGCCCAGTTGGTTCCCCAAATTTCGTTCTTCTATGTTGAAGCGTTCGTTTCCAGTAACAGTTTGAATGTTGGCGTTTCACTCTGTTTTCTCCTATATTGATAGATGTATGTGGAACTCTAAATCAAACACGGTTTGTGCTAGCTTTTTGAAACTTGACACGATAATGTAGTTTCAAGTTCTGTCTCGAGGTTTTGTTTCCTCTTGATGTAGCCCTAAGCAGTGACTGGCGAGATACACTGTCCTTGAAAGGGGTTGCCAAGCTTCCCAAAATTACGAATCTCCAGAAATCTCAGCAACTATTTTTTCACCCAAACTGGATGATACTTTCAGGTAATGATCAGTACACTAAGCCCACTTGGTTCCCCAAATTTCGTTCTTCTATGTTGAACCGTTCGTTTCCAGTAACAGTTTGAATTTTGGCGTTTCACTCTGTTTTCTCCTATATTGATAGATGTATGTGGAACTCTAAATCAAACACGGTTTGTGCTAGCTTTTTGAAACTTGACACGATAATATAGTTTCAAGTTCTATCTCGAGGTTTTGTTTCCTCTTGATGTAGCCCTAAGCAGTGACTGGCGAGATACACTGTCCTTGAAAGGGGTTGCCAAGCTTCCCAAAATTACGAATCTCCAGAAATCTCAGAAACTATTTTTTCACCCAAACTGGATGATACATTCAGGTAATGATCAGTACACTAAGCCCACTTGGTTCCCCAAATTTCGTTCTTCTATGTTGAACCGTTCGTTTCCAGTAACAGTTTGAATTTTGGCGTTTCACTCTGTTTTCTCCTATATTGAGAGATGTATGTGGAACTCTATATCAAACACGGTTTGTGCTAGCTTCTTGAAACTTGACACGATAATGTAGTTTCAAGTTCTGTCTCTAGGTTTGTTTCCTCTTGATGTAGCCCTAAGCAGTGACTGGCGAGATACACTGTCCTTGAAAGGGGTTGCCAAGCTTCCCAAAATTACGAATCTCCAGAAATCTCAGCAACTATTTTTTCACCCAAACTGGATGATACTTTCAGGTAATGATCAGTACACTAAGCCCACTTGGTTCCCCAAATTTCGTTCTTCTATGTTGAAGCGTTCGTTTCCAGTAACAGTTTGAATTTTGGCGTTTCACTCTGTTTTCTCCTATATTGAGAGATGTATGTGGAACTCTAAATCAAACACGGTTTGTGCTAGCTTCTTGAAACTTGACACGATAATGTAGTTTCAAGTTCTGTCTCTAGGTTTGTTTCCTCTTGATGTAGCCCTAAGCAGTGACTGGCGAGATACACTGTCCTTGAAAGGGGTTGCCAAGCTTCCCAAAATTACGAATCTCCAGAAATCTCAGCAACTATTTTTTCACCCAAACTGGATGATACTTTCAGGTAATGATCAGTACACTAAGCCCACTTGGTTCCCCAAATTTCGTTCTTCTATGTTGAAGCGTTCGTTTCCAGTAACAGTTTGAATTTTGGCGTTTCACTCTGTTTTCTCCTATATTGATAGATGTATGTGGAACTCTAAATCAAACACGGTTGTGCTAGCTTCTTGAAACTTGACACGATAATATAGTTTCAAGTTCTATCTCTAGGTTTTGTTTCCTCTTGATGTAGCCCTAAGCAGTGACTGGCGAGATACACTGTCCTTGAAAGGGGTTGCCAAGCTACCCAAAATTACGAATCTCCAGAAATCTCAGCAACTATTTTTTCACCCAAACTGGATGATACTTTCAGGTAATGATCAGTACACTAAGCCCACTTGGTTCCCCAAATTTCGTTCTTCTATGTTGAAGCGTTCGTTTCCAGTAACAGTTTGAATGTTGGCGTTTCACTCTGTTTTCTCCTATATTGAGAGATGTATGTGGAACTCTAAATCAAACACGGTTTGTGCTAGCTTCTTGAAACTTGACACGATAATGTAGTTTCAAGTTCTACTCGAGGTTTTGTTTCCTCTTGATGTAGCCCTAAGCAGTGACTGGCGAGATACACTGTCCTTGAAAGGGGTTGCCAAGCTTCCCAAAATTACGAATCTCCAGAAATCTCAGAAACTATTTTTTCACCCAAACTGGATGATACTTTCAGGTAATGATCAGTACACTAAGCCCACTTGGTTCCCCAAATTTCGTTCTTCTATGTTGAAGCGTTCGTTTCCAGTAACAGTTTGAATTTTGGCGTTTCACTCTGTTTTCTCCTATATTGATAGATGTATGTGGAACTCTAAATCAAACACGGTTTGTGCTAGCTTTTTGAAACTTGACACGATAATATAGTTTCAAGTTCTATCTCGAGGTTTTGTTTCCTCTTGATGTAGCCCTAAGCAGTGACTGGCGAGATACACTGTCCTTGAAAGGGGTTGCCAAGCTTCCCAAAATTACGAATCTCCAGAAATCTCAGAAACTATTTTTTCACCCAAACTGGATGATACTTTCAGGTAATGATCAGTACACTAAGCCCACTTGGTTCCCCAAATTTCGTTCTTCTATGTTGAAGCGTTCGTTTCCAGTAACAGTTTGAATTTTGGCGTTTCACTCTGTTTTCTCCTATATTGATAGATGTATGTGGAACTCTATATCAAACACGGTTTGTGCTAGCTTCTTGAAACTTGACACGATAATGTAGTTTCAAGTTCTGTCTCTAGGTTTGTTTCCTCTTGATGTAGCCCTAAGCAGTGACTGGCGAGATACACTGTCCTTGAAAGGGGTTGCCAAGCTTCCCAAAATTACGAATCTCCAGAAATCTCAGAAACTATTTTTTCACCCAAACTGGATGATACTTTCAGGTAATGATCAGTACACTAAGCCCACTTGGTTCCCCAAATTTCGTTCTTCTATGTTGAAGCGTTCGTTTCCAGTAACAGTTTGAATGTTGGCGTTTCACTCTGTTTTCTCCTATATTGATAGACGTATGTGGAACTCTAAATCAAACACGGTTTGTGCTAGCTTCTTGAAACTTGACACGATAATGTAGTTTCAAGTTCTGTCTCTAGGTTTTGTTTCCTCTTGATGTTGCCCTAAGCAGTGACTGGCGAGATACACTGTCCTTGAAAGGGGTTGCCAAGCTACCCAAAATTACGAATCTCCAGAAATCTAGCAACTATTTTTTCACCCAAACTGGATGATACTTTCAGGTAATGATCAGTACACTAAGCCCAGTTGGTTCCCCAAATTTCGTTCTTCTATGTTGAAGCGTTCGTTTCCAGTAACAGTTTGAATTTTGGCGTTTCACTCTGTTTTCTCCTATATTGATAGATGTATGTGGAACTCTAAATCAAACACGGTTGTGCTAGCTTCTTGAAACTTGACACGATAATATAGTTTCAAGTTCTGTCTCTAGGTTTTGTTTCCTCTTGATGTAGCCCTAAGCAGTGACTGGCGAGATACACTGTCCTTGAAAGGGGTTGCCAAGCTTCCCAAAATTACGAATCTCCAGAAATCTCAGCAACTATTTTTTCACCCAAACTGGATGATACTTTCAGGTAATGATCAGTACACTAAGCCCACTTGGTTCCCCAAATTTCGTTCTTCTATGTTGAAGCGTTCGTTTCCAGTAACAGTTTGAATCTTGGCGTTTCACTCTGTTTCCTCCAATATTGATAGGTGTACGTGGAACTCTAAATCAAACACGGTTTGTGCTAGCTTCTTCAAACTTGACACGATAATGTAGTTTCAAGTTCTGTCTCTAGGTTTTGTTTCCTCTTGATGTAGCCCTAAGCAGTGACTGGCGAGATACACTGTCCTTGAAAGGGGTTGCCAAGCTTCCCAAAATTACGAATCTCCAGAAATCTCAGCAACTATTTTTTCACCCAAACTGGATGATACTTTCAGGTAATGATCAGTACACTAAGCCCACTTGGTTCCCCAAATTTCGTTCTTCTATGTTGAAGCGTTCGTTTCCAGTAACAGTTTGAATCTTGGCGTTTCACTCTGTTTCCTCCAATATTGATAGGTGTACGTGGAACTCTAAATCAAACACGGTTTGTGCTAGCTTCTTCAAACTTGACACGATAATGTAGTTTCAAGTTCTGTCTCTAGGTTTTGTTTCCTCTTGATGTAGCCCTATGCAGTGACTGGCGAGATACACTGTCCTTGAAAGGGGTTGCCAAGCTACCCAAAATTACGAATCTCCAGAAATCTCAGCAACTATTTTTTCACCCAAACTGGATGATACTTTCAGGTAATGATCAGTACACTAAGCCCAGTTGGTTCCCCAAATTTCGTTCTTCTATGTTGAAGCGTTCGTTTCCAGTAACAGTTTGAATTTTGGCGTTTCACTCTGTTTTCTCCTATATTGATAGATGTATGTGGAACTCTAAATCAAACACGGTTTGTGCTAGCTTCTTGAAACTTGACACGATAATATAGTTTCAAGTTCTATCTCAAGGTTTTGTTTCCTCTTGATGTAGCCCTAAGCAGTGACTGGCGAGATACACTGTCCTTGAAAGGGGTTGCCAAGCTTCCCAAAATTACGAATCTCCAGAAATCTCAGAAACTATTTTTTCACCCAAACTGGATGATACTTTCAGGTAATGATCAGTACACTAAGCCCACTTGGTTCCCCAAATTTCGTTCTTCTATGTTGAACCGTTCGTTTCCAGTAACAGTTTGAATTTTGGCGTTTCACTCTGTTTTCTCCTATATTGATAGATGTACGTGGAACTCTAAATCAAACACGGTTTGTGCTAGCTTTTTGAAACTTGACACGATAATATAGTTTCAAGTTCTATCTCGAGGTTTTGTTTCCTCTTGATGTAGCCCTAAGCAGTGACTGGCGAGATACACTGTCCTTGAAAGGGGTTGCCAAGCTTCCCAAAATTACGAATCTCCAGAAATCTCAGCAACTATTTTTTCACCCAAACTGGATGATACTTTCAGGTAATGATCAGTACACTAAGCCCACTTGGTTCCCCAAATTTCGTTCTTCTATGTTGAAGCGTTCGTTTCCAGTAACAGTTTGAATCTTGGTGTTTCACTCTGTTTCCTCCAATATTGATAGGTGTACGTGGAACTCTAAATCAAACACGGTTTGTGCTAGCTTCTTCAAACTTGACACGATAATGTAGTTTCAAGTTCTGTCTCTAGGTTTTGTTTCCTCTTGATGTAGCCCTATGCAGTGACTGGCGAGATACACTGACCTTGAAAGGGGTTGCCAAGCTACCCAAAATTACGAATCTCCAGAAATCTCAGAAACTATTTTTTCACCCAAACTGGATGATACTTTCAGGTAATGATCAGTACACTAAGCCCAGTTGGTTCCCCAAATTTCGTTCTTCTATGTTGAAGCGTTCGTTTCCAGTAACAGTTTGAATTTTGGCGTTTCACTCTGTTTTCTCCTATATTGATAGATGTATGTGGAACTCTAAATCAAACACGGTTTGTGCTAGCTTCTTGAAACTTGACACGATAATATAGTTTCAAGTTCTATCTCAAGGTTTTGTTTCCTCTTGATGTAGCCCTAAGCAGTGACTGGCGAGATACACTGTCCTTGAAAGGGGTTGCCAAGCTTCCCAAAATTACGAATCTCCAGAAATCTCAGAAACTATTTTTTCACCCAAACTGGATGATACTTTCAGGTAATGATCAGTACACTAAGCCCACTTGGTTCCCCAAATTTCGTTCTTCTATGTTGAACCGTTCGTTTCCAGTAACAGTTTGAATTTTGGCGTTTCACTCTGTTTTCTCCTATATTGATAGATGTATGTGGAACTCTAAATCAAACACGGTTTGTGCTAGCTTTTTGAAACTTGACACGATAATATAGTTTCAAGTTCTATCTCGAGGTTTTGTTTCCTCTTGATGTAGCCCTAAGCAGTGACTGGCGAGATACACTGTCCTTGAAAGGGGTTGCCAAGCTTCCCAAAATTACGAATCTCCAGAAATCTCAGAAACTATTTTTTCACCCAAACTGGATGATACTTTCAGGTAATGATCAGTACACTAAGCCCACTTGGTTCCCCAAATTTCGTTCTTCTATGTTGAACCGTTCGTTTCCAGTAACAGTTTGAATTTTGGCGTTTCACTCTGTTTTCTCCTATATTGATAGATGTATGTGGAACTCTATATCAAACACGGTTTGTGCTAGCTTCTTGAAACTTGACACGATAATGTAGTTTCAAGTTCTGTCTCTAGGTTTGTTTCCTCTTGATGTAGCCCTAAGCAGTGACTGGCGAGATACACTGTCCTTGAAAGGGGTTGCCAAGCTTCCCAAAATTACGAATCTCCAGAAATCTCAGAAACTATTTTTTCACCCAAACTGGATGATACTTTCAGGTAATGATCAGTACACTAAGCCCACTTGGTTCCCCAAATTTCGTTCTTCTATGTTGAAGCGTTCGTTTCCAGTAACAGTTTGAATGTTGGCGTTTCACTCTGTTTTCTCCTATATTGATAGACGTATGTGGAACTCTAAATCAAACACGGTTTGTGCTAGCTTCGTGAAACTTGACACGATAATGTAGTTTCAAGTTCTGTCTCTAGGTTTTGTTTCCTCTTGATGTTGCCCTAAGCAGTGACTGGCGAGATACACTGTCCTTGAAAGGGGTTGCCAAGCTACCCAAAATTACGAATCTCCAGAAATCTCAGCAACTATTTTTTCACCCAAACTGGATGATACTTTCAGGTAATGATCAGTACACTAAGCCCAGTTGGTTCCCCAAATTTCGTTCTTCTATGTTGAAGCGTTCGTTTCCAGTAACAGTTTGAATTTTGGCGTTTCACTCTGTTTTCTCCTATATTGATAGATGTATGTGGAACTCTAAATCAAACACGGTTTGTGCTAGCTTCTTGAAACTTGACACGATAATATAGTTTCAAGTTCTATCTCTAGGTTTTGTTTCCTCTGGATGTAGCCCTAAGCAGTGACTGGCGAGATACACTGTCCTTGAAAGGGGTTGCCAAGCTTCCCAAAATTACGAATCTCCAGAAATCTCAGCAACTATTTTTTCACCCAAACTGGATGATACTTTCAGGTAATGATCAGTACACTAAGCCCACTTGGTTCCCCAAATTTCGTTCTTCTATGTTGAAGCGTTCGTTTCCAGTAACAGTTTGAATTTTGGCGTTTCACTCTGTTTCCTCCAATATTGATAGGTGTACGTGGAACTCTAAATCAAACACGGTTTGTGCTAGCTTCTTCAAACTTGACACGATAATGTAGTTTCAAGTTCTGTCTCTAGGTTTTGTTTCCTCTTGATGTAGCCCTAAGCAGTGACTGGCGAGATACACTGTCCTTGAAAGGGGTTGCCAAGCTACCCAAAATTACGAATCTCCAGAAATCTCAGCAACTATTTTTTCACCCAAACTGGATGATACTTTCAGGTAATGATCAGTACACTAAGCCCACTTGGTTCCCCAAATTTCGTTCTTCTATGTTGAAGCGTTCGTTTCCAGTAACAGTTTGAATTTTGGCGTTTCACTCTGTTTTCTCCTATATTGATAGATGTATGTGGAACTCTAAATCAAACACGGTTTGTGCTAGCTTCTTGAAACTTGACATGATAATGTAGTTTCAAGTTCTATCTCTAGGTTTTGTTTCCTCTTGATGTAGCCCTAAGCAGTGACTGGCGAGATACACTGTCCTTGAAAGGGGTTGCCAAGCTTCCCAAAATTACGAATCTCCAGAAATCTCAGCAACTATTTTTTCACCCAAACTGGATGATACTTTCAGGTAATGATCAGTACACTAAGCCCACTTGGTTCCCCAAATTTCGTTCTTCTATTTTGAAGCGTTCGTTTCCAGTAACAGTTTGAATTTTGGCGTTTCACTCTGTTTTCTCCTATATTGATAGATGTATGTGGAACTCTAAATCAAACACGGTTGTGCTAGCTTCTTGAAACTTGACACGATAATATAGTTTCAAGTTCTATCTCTAGGTTTTGTTTCCTCTTGATGTAGCCCTAAGCAGTGACTGGCGAGATACACTGTCCTTGAAAGGGGTTGCCAAGCTTCCCAAAATTACGAATCTCCAGAAATCTCAGCAACTATTTTTTCACCCAAACTGGATGATACTTTCAGGTAATGATCAGTACACTAAGCCCAGTTGGTTCCCCAAATTTCGTTCTTCTATGTTGAAGCGTTCGTTTCCAGTAACAGTTTGAATTTTGGCGTTTCACTCTGTTTTCTCCTATATTGAGAGATGTATGTGGAACTCTAAATCAAACACGGTTTGTGCTAGCTTCTTGAAACTTGACACGATAATGTAGTTTCAAGTTCTGTCTCTAGGTTTTGTTTCCTCTTGATGTAGCCCTAAGCAGTGACTGGCGAGATACACTGTCCTTGAAAGGGGTTGCCAAGCTTCCCAAAATTACGAATCTCCAGAAATCTCAGCAACTATTTTTTCACCCAAACTTGATGATACTTTCAGGTAATGATCAGTACACTAAGCCCACTTGGTTCCCCAAATTTCGTTCTTCTATGTTGAAGCGTTCGTTTCCAGTAACAGTTTGAATCTTGGCGTTTCACTCTGTTTCCTCCAATATTGATAGGTGTACGTGGAACTCTAAATCAAACACGGTTTGTGCTAGCTTCTTCAAACTTGACACGATAATGTAGTTTCAAGTTCTGTCTCTAGGTTTTGTTTCCTCTTGATGTAGCCCTAAGCAGTGACTGGCGAGATACACTGTCCTTGAAAGGGGTTGCCAAGCTTCCCAAAATTACGAATCTCCAGAAATCTCAGCAACTATTTTTTCACCCAAACTGGATGATACTTTCAGGTAATGATCAGTACACTAAGCCCACTTGGTTCCCCAAATTTCGTTCTTCTATGTTGAAGCGTTCGTTCCCAGTAACAGTTTGAATGTTGGCGTTTCACTCTGTTTTCTCCTATATTGATAGATGTATGTGGAACTCTAAATCAAATACGGTTTGTGCTAGCTTTTTGAAACTTGACACGATAATGTAGTTTCACGTTCTATCTCGAGGTTTTGTTTCCTCTTGATGTAGCCCTAAGCAGTGACTGGCGAGATACACTGTCCTTGAAAGGGGTTGCCAAGCTTCCCAAAATTACGAATCTCCAGAAATCTCAACAACTATTTTTTCACCCAAACTGGATGATACTTTCAGGTAATGATCAGTACACTAAGCCCACTTGGTTCCCCAAATTTCGTTCTTCTATGTTGAAGCGTTCGTTTCCAGTAACAGTTTGAATGTTGGCGTTTCACTCTGTTTTCTCCTATATTGATAGATGTATGTGGAACTCTAAATCAAACACGGTTTGTGCTAGCTTCTTGAAACTTGACACGATAATGTAGTTTCAAGTTCTATCTCTAGGTTTTGTTTCCTCTTGATGTAGCCCTAAGCAGTGACTGGCGAGATACACTGTCCTTGAAAGGGGTTGCCAAGCTTCCCAAAATTACGAATCTCCAGATATCTCAGCAACTATTTTTTCACCCAAACTGGATGATACTTTCAGGTAATGATCAGTACACTAAGCCCACTTGGTTCCCCAAATTTCGTTCTTCTATTTTGAAGCGTCCGTTTCCAGTAACAGTTTGAATTTTGGCGTTTCACTCTGTTTTCTCCTATATTGATAGATGTATGTGGAACTCTAAATCAAACACGGTTGTGCTAGCTTCTTGAAACTTGACACGATAATATAGTTTCAAGTTCTATCTCTAGGTTTTTTTTCCTCTTGATGTAGCCCTAAGCAGTGACTGGCGAGATACACTGTCCTTGAAAGGGGTTGCCAAGCTTCCCAAAATTACGAATCTCCAGAAATCTCAGCAACTATTTTTTCACCCAAACTGGATGATACTTTCAGGTAATGATCAGTACACTAAGCCCACTTGGTTCCCCAAATTTCGTTCTTCTATGTTGAACCGTTCGTTTCCAGTAACAATTTGAATTTTGGCGTTTCACTCTGTTTTCTCCTATATTGAGAGATGTATGTGGAACTCTAAATCAAACACGGTTTGTGCTATCTTCTTGATACTTGACACGATAATGTAGTTTCAAGTTCTGTCTCTAGGTTTTGTTTCCTCTTGATGTAGCCCTAAGCAGTGACTGGCGAGATACACTGTCCTTGAAAGGGGTTGCCAAGCTTCCCAAAATTACGAATCTCCAGAAATCTCAGCAACTATTTTTTCACCCAAACTGGATGATACTTTCAGGTAATGATCAGTACACTAAGCCCAGTTGGTTCCCCAAATTTCGTTCTTCTATGTTGAAGCGTTCGTTTCCAGTAACAGTTTGAATCTTGGCGTTTCACTCTGTTTCCTCCAATATTGATAGGTGTACGTGGAACTCTAAGTCAAACACGGTTTGTGCTAGCTTCTTCAAACTTGACACGATAATGTAGTTTCAAGTTCTGTCTCTAGGTTGTGTTTCCTCTTGATGTAGCCCTAAGCAGTGACTGGCGAGATACACTGTCCTTGAAAGGGGTTGCCAAGCTTCCCAAAATTACGAATCTCCAGAAATCTCAGCAACTATTTTTTCACCCAAACTGGATGATACTTTCAGGTAATGATCAGTACACTAAGCCCACTTGGTTCCCCAAATTTCGTTCTTCTATTTTGAAGCGTTCGTTTCCAGTAACAGTTTCAATTTTGGCGTTTCACTCTGTTTTCTCCTATATTGATAGATGTATGTGGAACTCTAAATCAAACACGGTTGTGCTAGCTTCTTGAAACTTGACACGATAATATAGTTTCAAGTTCTATCTCTAGGTTTTGTTTCCTCTTGATGTAGCCCTAAGCAGTGACTGGCGAGATACACTGTCCTTGAAAGGGGTTGCCAAGCTTCCCAAAATTACGAATCTCCAGAAATCTCAGCAACTATTTTTTCACCCAAACTGGATGATACTTTCAGGTAATGATCAGTACACTAAGCCCAGTTGGTTCCCCAAATTTCGTTCTTCTATGTTGAAGCGTTCGTTTCCAGTAACAGTTTGAATTTTGGCGTTTCACTCTGTTTTCTCCTATATTGAGAGATGTATGTGGAACTCTAAATCAAACACGGTTTGTGCTAGCTTCTTGAAACTTGACACGATAATGTAGTTTCAAGTTCTGTCTCTAGGTTTTGTTTCCTCTTGATGTAGCCCTAAGCAGTGACTGGCGAGATACACTGTCCTTGAAAGGGGTTGCCAAGCTTCCCAAAATTACGAATCTCCAGAAATCTCAGCAACTATTTTTTCACCCAAACTGGATGATACTTTCAGGTAATGATCAGTACACTAAGCCCACTTGGTTCCCCAAATTTCGTTCTTCTATGTTGAAGCGTTCGTTTCCAGTAACAGTTTGAATGTTGGCGTTTCACTCTGTTTTCTCCTATATTGATAGATGTATGTGGAACTCTAAATCAAATACGGTTTGTGCTAGCTTTTTGAAACTTGACACGATAATGTAGTTTCACGTTCTATCTCGAGGTTTTGTTTCCTCTTGATGTAGCCCTAAGCAGTGACTGGCGAGATACACTGTCCTTGAAAGGGGTTGCCAAGCTTCCCAAAATTACGAATCTCCAGAAATCTCAGAAACTATTTTTTCACCCAAACTGGATGATACTTTCAGGTAATGATCAGTACACTAAGCCCACTTGGTTCCCCAAATTTCGTTCTTCTATGTTGAAGCGTTCGTTTCCAGTAACAGTTTGAATTTTGGCGTTTCACTCTGTTTTCTCCTATATTGATAGATGTATGTGGAACTCTAAATCAAACACGGTTTGTGCTAGCTTCTTGAAACTTGACACGATAATGTAGTTTCAAGTTCTATCTCTAGGTTTTGTTTCCTCTTGATGTAGCCCTAAGCAGTGACTGGCGAGATACACTGTCCTTGAAAGGGGTTGCCAAGCTTCCCAAAATTACGAATCTCCAGAAATCTCAGCAACTATTTTTTCACCCAAACTGGATGATACTTTCAGGTAATGATCAGTACACTAAGCCCAGTTGGTTCCCCAAATTTCGTTCTTCTATGTTGAAGCGTTCGTTTCCAGTAACAGTTTGAATTTTGGCGTTTCACTCTGTTTTCTCCTATATTGATAGATGTATGTGGAACTCTAAATCAAACACGGTTTGTGCTAGCTTCTTGAAACTTGACACGATAATGTAGTTTCAAGTTCTGTCTCTAGGTTTTGTTTCCTCTTGATGTAGCCCTAAGCAGTGACTGGCGAGATACACTGTCCTTGAAAGGGGTTGCCAAGCTTCCCAAAATTACGAATCTCCAGAAATCTCAGCAACTATTTTTTCACCCAAACTGGATGATACTTTCAGGTAATGATCAGTACACTAAGCCCACTTGGTTCCCCAAATTTCGTTCTTCTATGTTGAAGCGTTCGTTTCCAGTAACAGTTTGAATCTTGGCGTTTCACTCTGTTTCCTCCAATATTGATAGGTGTACGTGGAACTCTAAATCAAACACGGTTTGTGCTAGCTTCTTCAAACTTGACACGATAATTTAGTTTCAAGTTCTGTCTCTAGGTTTTGTTTCCTCTTGATGTAGCCCTAAGCAGTGACTGGCGAGATACACTGTCCTTGAAAGGGGTTGCCAAGCTTCCCAAAATTACGAATCTCCAGAAATCTCAGCAACTATTTTTTCACCCAAACTGGATGATACTTTCAGGTAATGATCAGTACACTAAGCCCACTTGGTTCCCCAAATTTCGTTCTTCTATGTTTAAGCGTTCGTTTCCAGTAACAGTTTGAATCTTGGCGTTTCACTCTGTTTCCTCCAATATTGATAGGTGTACGTGGAACTCTAAATCAAACACGGTTTGTGCTAGCTTCTTCAAACTTGACACGATAATGTAGTTTCAAGTTCTGTCTCTAGGTTTTGTTTCCTCTTGATGTAGCCCTAAGCAGTGACTGGCGAGATACACTGTCCTTGAAAGGGGTTGCCAAGCTACCCAAAATTACGAATCTCCAGAAATTTCAGCAACTATTTTTTCACCCAAACTGGATGATACTTTCAGGTAATGATCAGTACACTAAGCCCAGTTGGTTCCCCAAATTTCGTTCTTCTATGTTGAAGCGTTCGTTTCCAGTAACAGTTTGAATTTTGGCGTTTCACTCTGTTTTCTCCTATATTGATAGATGTATGTGGAACTCTAAATCAAACAAGGTTTGTGCTAGCTTCTTGAAACTTGACACGATAATGTAGTTTCAAGTTCTATCTCTAGGTTTTGTTTCCTCTTGATGTAGCCCTAAGCAGTGACTGGCGAGATACACTGTCCTTGAAAGGGGTTGCCAAGCTTCCCAAAATTACGAATCTCCAGAAATCTCAGCAACTATTTTTTCACCCAAACTGGATGATACTTTCAGGTAATGATCAGTACACTAAGCCCACTTGGTTCCCCAAATTTCGTTCTTCTATGTTGAAGCGTTCGTTTCCAGTAACAGTTTGAATGTTGGCGTTTCACTCTGTTTTCTCCTATATTGATAGATGTATGTGGAACTCTAAATCAAACACGGTTTGTGCTAGCTTTTTGAAACTTGACACGATAATTTAGTTTCAAGTTCTATCTCGAGGTTTTGTTTCCTCTTGATGTAGCCCTAAGCAGTGACTGGCGAGATACACTGTCCTTGAAAGGGGTTGCCAAGCTTCCCAAAATTACGAATCTCCAGAAATCTCAGAAACTATTTTTTCACCCAAACTGGATGATACTTTCAGGTAATGATCAGTACACTAAGCCCACTTGGTTCCCCAAATTTCGTTCTTCTATGTTGAAGCGTTCGTTTCCAGTAAGAGTTTGAATTTTGGCGTTTCACTCTGTTTTCTCCTATATTGATAGATGTATGTGGAACTCTAAATCAAACACGGTTTGTGCTAGCTTTTTGAAACTTGACACGATAATATAGTTTCAAGTTCTATCTTGAGGTTTTGTTTCCTCTTGATGTAGCCCTAAGCAGTGACTGGCGAGATACACTGTCCTTGAAAGGGGTTGCCAAGCTTCCCAAAATTACGAATCTCCAGAAATCTCAGAAACTATTTTTTCACCCAAACTGGATGATACTTTCAGGTAATGATCAGTACACTAAGCCCACTTGGTTCCCCAAATTTCGTTCTTCTATGTTGAAGCGTTCGTTTCCAGTAACAGTTTGAATCTTGGCGTTTCACTCTGTTTCCTCCAATATTGATAGGTGTACGTGGAACTCTAAATCAAACACGGTTTGTGCTAGCTTCTTCAAACTTGACACGATAATGTAGTTTCAAGTTCTGTCTCTAGGTTTTGTTTCCTCTTGATGTAGCCCTAAGCAGTGACTGGCGAGATACACTGTCCTTGAAAGGGGTTGCCAAGCTTCCCAAAATTACGAATCTCCAGAAATCTCAGAAACTATTTTTTCACCCAAACTGGATGATACTTTCAGGTAATGATCAGTACACTAAGCCCACTTGGTTCCCCAAATTTCGTTCTTCTATGTTGAAGCGTTCGTTTCCAGTAACAGTTTGAATGTTGGCGTTTCACTCTGTTTTCTCCTATATTGATAGATGTATGTGGAACTCTAAATCAAATACGGTTTGTGCTAGCTTTTTGAAACTTGACACGATAATGTAGTTTCACGTTCTATCTCGAGGTTTTGTTTCCTCTTGATGTAGCCCTAAGCAGTGACTGGCGAGATACACTGTCCTTGAAAGGGGTTGCCAAGCTTCCCAAAATTACGAATCTCCAGAAATCTCAGAAACTATTTTTTCACCCAAACTGGATGATACTTTCAGGTAATGATCAGTACACTAAGCCCACTTGGTTCCCCAAATTTCGTTCTTCTATGTTGAAGCGTTCGTTTCCAGTAACAGTTTGAATTTTGGCGTTTCACTCTGTTTTCTCCTATATTGATAGATGTATGTGGAACTCTAAATCAAACACGGTTTGTGCTAGCTTCTTGAAACTTGACACAATAATGTAGTTTCAAGTTCTATCTCTAGGTTTTGTTTCCTCTTGATGTAGCCCTAAGCAGTGACTGGCGAGATACACTGTCCTTGAAAGGGGTTGCCAAGCTTCCCAAAATTACGAATCTCCAGAAATCTCAGCAACTATTTTTTCACCCAAACTGGATGATACTTTCAGGTAATGATCAGTACACTAAGCCCACTTGGTTCCCCAAATTTCGTTCTTCTATTTTGAAGCGTTCGTTTCCAGTAACAGTTTGAATTTTGGCGTTTCACTCTGTTTTCTCCTATATTGATAGATGTATGTGGAACTCTAAATCAAACACGGTTGTGCTAGCTTCTTGAAACTTGACACGATAATATAGTTTCAAGTTCTATCTCTAGGTTTTGTTTCCTCTTGATGTAGCCCTAAGCAGTGACTGGCGAGATACACTGTCCTTGAAAGGGGTTGCCAAGCTTCCCAAAATTACGAATCTCCAGAAATCTCAGCAACTATTTTTTCACCCAAACTGGATGATACTTTCAGGTAATGATCAGTACACTAAGCCCAGTTGGTTCCCCAAATTTCGTTCTTCTATGTTGAAGCGTTCGTTTCCAGTAACAGTTTGAATTTTGGCGTTTCACTCTGTTTTCTCCTATATTGATAGATGTATGTGGAACTCTAAATCAAACACGGTTTGTGCTAGCTTCTTGAAACTTGACACGATAATGTAGTTTCAAGTTCTATCTCGAGGTTTTGTTTCCTCTTGATGTAGCCCTAAGCAGTGACTGGCGAGATACACTGTCCTTGAAAGGGGTTGCCAAGCTACCCAAAATTACGAATCTCCAGAAATCTCAGCAACTATTTTTTCACCCAAACTGGATGATACTTTCAGGTAATGATCAGTACACTAAGCCCACTTGGTTCCCCAAATTTCGTTCTTCTATGTTGAAGCGTTCGTTTCCAGTAACAGTTTGAATCTTGGCGTTTCACTCTGTTTCCTCCAATATTGATAGGTGTACGTGGAACTCTAAATCAAACACGGTTTGTGCTAGCTTCTTCAAACTTGACACGATAATGTAGTTTCAAGTTCTGTCTCTAGGTTTTGTTTCCTCTTGATGTAGCCCTAAGCAGTGACTGGCGAGATACACTGTCCTTGAAAGGGGTTGCCAAGCTTCCCAAAATTACGAATCTCCAGAAATCTCAGAAACTATTTTTTCACCCAAACTGGATGATACTTTCAGGTAATGATCAGTACACTAAGCCCACTTGGTTCCCCAAATTTCGTTCTTCTATGTTGAAGCGTTCGTTTCCAGTAACAGTTTGAATCTTGGCGTTTCACTCTGTTTCCTCCAATATTGATAGGTGTAAGTGGAACTCTAAATCAAACACGGTTTGTGCTAGCTTCTTCAAACTTGACACGATAATGTAGTTTCAAGTTCTGTCTCTAGGTTTTGTTTCCTCTTGATGTGCCCTAAGCAGTGACTGGCGAGATACACTGTCCTTGAAAGGGGTTGCCAAGCTACCCAAAATTACGAATCTCCAGAAATCTCAGCAACTATTTTTTCACCCAAACTGGATGATACTTTCAGGTAATGATCAGTACACTAAGCCCAGTTGGTTCCCCAAATTTCGTTCTTCTATGTTGAAGCGTTCGTTTCCAGTAACAGTTTGAATTTTGGCGTTTCACTCTGTTTTCTCCTATATTGATAGATGTATGTGGAACTCTAAATCAAACACGGTTTGTGCTAGCTTTTTGAAACTTGACACGATAATGTAGTTTCAAGTTCTATCTCGAGGTTTTGTTTCCTCTTGATGTAGCCCTAAGCAGTGACTGGCGAGATACACTGTCCTTGAAAGGGGTTGCCAAGCTTCCCAAAATTACGAATCTCCAGAAATCTCAGAAACTATTTTTTCACCCAAACTGGATGATACTTTCAGGTAATGATCAGTACACTAAGCCCACTTGGTTCCCCAAATTTCGTTCTTCTATGTTGAAGCGTTCGTTTCCAGTAACAGTTTGAATCTTGGCGTTTCACTCTGTTTCCTCCAATATTGATAGGTGTACGTGGAACTCTAAATCAAACACGGTTTGTGCTAGCTTCTTCAAACTTGACACGATAATGTAGTTTCAAGTTCTGTCTCTAGGTTTTGTTTCCTCTTGATGTAGCCCTAAGCAGTGACTGGCGAGATACACTGTCCTTGAAAGGGGTTGCCAAGCTACCCAAAATTACGAATCTCCAGAAATCTCAGCAACTATTTTTTCACCCAAACTGGATGATACTTTCAGGTAATGATCAGTACACTAAGCCCAGTTGGTTCCCCAAATTTCGTTCTTCTATGTTGAAGCGTTCGTTTCCAGTAACAGTTTGAATTTTGGCGTTTCACTCTGTTTTCTCCTATATTGATAGATGTATGTGGAACTCTAAATCAAACAAGGTTTGTGCTAGCTTCTTGAAACTTGACACGATAATGTAGTTTCAAGTTCTATCTCTAGGTTTTGTTTCCTCTTGATGTAGCCCTAAGCAGTGACTGGCGAGATACACTGTCCTTGAAAGGGGTTGCCAAGCTTCCCAAAATTACGAATCTCCAGAAATCTCAGCAACTATTTTTTCACCCAAACTGGATGATACTTTCAGGTAATGATCAGTACACTAAGCCCACTTGGTTCCCCAAATTTCGTTCTTCTATGTTGAAGCGTTCGTTTCCAGTAACAGTTTGAATCTTGGCGTTTCACTCTGTTTTCTCCTATATTGATAGATGTATGTGGAACTCTAAATCAAACACGGTTTGTGCTAGCTTTTTGAAACTTGACACGATAATGTAGTTTCAAGTTCTATCTCGAGGTTTTGTTTCCTCTTGATGTAGCCCTAAGCAGTGACTGGCGAGATACACTGTCCTTGAAAGGGGTTGCCAAGCTTCCCAAAATTACGAATCTCCAGAAATCTCAGAAACTATTTTTTCACCCAAACTGGATGATACTTTCAGGTAATGATCAGTACACTAAGCCCACTTGGTTCCCCAAATTTCGTTCTTCTATGTTGAACCGTTCGTTTCCAGTAAGAGTTTGAATTTTGGCGTTTCACTCTGTTTTCTCCTATATTGATAGATGTATGTGGAACTCTAAATCAAACACGGTTTGTGCTAGCTTTTTGAAACTTGACACGATAATATAGTTTCAAGTTCTATCTCAAGGTTTTGTTTCCTCTTGATGTAGCCCTAAGCAGTGACTGGCGAGATACACTGTCCTTGAAAGGGGTTGCCAAGCTTCCCAAAATTACGAATCTCCAGAAATCTCAGAAACTATTTTTTCACCCAAACTGGATGATACTTTCAGGTAATGATCAGTACACTAAGCCCACTTGGTTCCCCAAATTTCGTTCTTCTATGTTGAACCGTTCGTTTCCAGTAACAGTTTGAATTTTGGCGTTTCACTCTGTTTTCTCCTATATTGATAGATGTATGTGGAACTCTATATCAAACACGGTTTGTGCTAGCTTCTTGAAACTTGACACGATAATGTAGTTTCAAGTTCTGTCTCTAGGTTTGTTTCCTCTTGATGTAGCCCTAAGCAGTGACTGGCGAGATACACTATCCTTGAAAGGGGTTGCCAAGCTTCCCAAAATTACGAATCTCCAGAAATCTCAGCAACTATTTTTTCACCCAAACTGGATGATACTTTCAGGTAATGATCAGTACACTAAGCCCACTTGGTTCCCCAAATTTCGTTCTTCTATGTTGAACCGTTCGTTTCCAGTAACAGTTTGAATTTTGGCGTTTCACTCTGTTTTCTCCTATATTGATAGATGTATGTGGAACTCTAAATCAAACACGGTTTGAGCTAGCTTCTTGAAACTTGACACGATAATGTAGTTTCAAGTTCTGTCTCTAGGTTTGTTTCCTCTTGATGTAGCCCTAAGCAGGGACTGGCGAGATACACTGTCCTTGAAAGGGGTTGCCAAGCTTCCCAAAATTACGAATCTCCAGAAATCTCAGAAACCATTTTTTCACCCAAACTGGATGATACTTTCAGGTAATGATCAGTACACTAAGCCCACTTGGTTCCCCAAATTTCGTTCTTCTATGTTGAAGCGTTCGTTTCCAGTAACAGTTTGAATGTTGGCGTTTCACTCTGCTTTCTCCTATATTGATAGACGTATGTGGAACTCTAAATCAAACACGGTTTGTGCTAGCTTCTTGAAACTTGACACGATAATGTAGTTTCAAGTTCTGTCTCTAGGTTTTGTTTCCTCTTGATGTTGCCCTAAGCAGTGACTGGCGAGATACACTGTCCTTGAAAGGGGTTGCCAAGCTACCCAAAATTACGAATCTCCAGAAATCTCAGCAACTATTTTTTCACCCAAACTGGATGATACTTTCAGGTAATGATCAGTACTCTAAGCCCAGTTGGTTCCCCAAATTTCGTTCTTCTATGTTGAAGCGTTCGTTTCCAGTAACAGTTTGAATTTTGGCGTTTCACTCTGTTTTCTCCTATATTGAGAGATGTATGTGGAACTCTAAATCAAACACGGTTTGTGCTAGCTTCTTGAAACTTGACACGATAATGTAGTTTCAAGTTCTGTCTCTAGGTTTTGTTTCCTCTTGATGTAGCCCTAAGCAGTGACTGGCGAGATACACTGCCCTTGAAAGGGGTTGCCAAGCTTCCCAAAATTACGAATCTCCAGAAATCTCAGCAACTATTTTTTCACCCAAACTGGATGATACTTTCAGGTAATGATCAGTACACTAAGCCCACTTGGTTCCCCAAATTTCGTTCTTCTATGTTGAAGCATTCGTTTCCAGTAACAGTTTGAATTTTGGCGTTTCACTCTGTTTTCTCCTATATTGATAGATGTATGTGGAACTCTAAATCAAACACGGTTTGTGCTAGCTTCTTGAAACTTGACACGATAATGTAGTTTCAAGTTCTGTCTCTAGGTTTTGTTTCCTCTTGATGTAGCCCTAAGCAGTGACTGGCGAGATACACTGTCCTTGAAAGGGGTTGCCAAGCTTCCCAAAATTACGAATCTCCAGAAATCTCAGCAACTATTTTTTCACCCAAACTGGATGATACTTTCAGGTAATGATCAGTACACTAAGCCCACTTGGTTCCCCAAATTTCGTTCTTCTATGTTGAAGCGTTCGTTTCCAGTAACAGTTTGAATGTTGGCGTTTCCCTCTGTTTTCTCCTATATTGATAGATGTATGTGGAACTCTAAATCAAACACGGTTTGTGCTAGCTTCTTGAAACTTGACACGATAATGTAGTTTCAAGTTCTGTCTCTAGGTTTGTTTCCTCTTGATGTAGCCCTAAGCAGTGACTGGCGAGATACACTGTCCTTGAAAGGGGTTGCCAAGCTTCCCAAAATTACGAATCTCCAGAAATCTCAGAAACCATTTTTTCACCCAAACTGGATGATACTTTCAGGTAATGATCAGTACACTAAGCCCACTTGGTTCCCCAAATTTCGTTCTTCTATGTTGAAGCGTTCGTTTCCAGTAACAGTTTGAATGTTGGCGTTTCACTCTGCTTTCTCCTATATTGATAGACGTATGTGGAACTCTAAATCAAACACGGTTTGTGCTAGCTTGTTGAAACTTGACACGATAATGTAGTTTCAAGTTCTGTCTCTAGGTTTTGTTTCCTCTTGATGTTGCCCTAAGCAGTGACTGGCGAGATACACTGTCCTTGAAAGGGGTTGCCAAGCTACCCAAAATTACGAATCTCCAGAAATCTCAGCAACTATTTTTTCACCCAAACTGGATGATACTTTCAGGTAATGATCAGTACACTAAGCCCAGTTGGTTCCCCAAATTTCGTTCTTCTATGTTGTAGCGTTCGTTTCCAGTAACAGTTTGAATTTTGGCGTTTCACTCTGTTTTCTCCTATATTGATAGATGTATGTGGAACTCTAAATCAAACACGGTTGTGCTAGCTTCTTGAAACTTGACACGATAATATAGTTTCAAGTTCTATCTCTAGGTTTTGTTTCCTCTTGATGTAGCCCTAAGCAGTGACTGGCGAGATACACTGTCCTTGAAAGGGGTTGCCAAGCTACCCAAAATTACGAATCTCCAGAAATCTCAGCAACTATTTTTTCACCCAAACTGGATGATACTTTCAGGTAATGATCAGTACACTAAGCCCAGTTGGTTCCCCAAATTTCGTTCTTCTATGTTGAAGCGTTCGTTTCCAGTAACAGTATGAATTTTGGCGTTTCACTCTGTTTTCTCCTATATTGAGAGATGTATGTGGAACTCTAAATCAAACACGGTTTGTGCTAGCTTCTTGAAACTTGACACGATAATGTAGTTTCAAGTTCTGTCTCTAGGTTTTGTTTCCTCTTGATGTAGCCCTAAGCAGTGACTGGCGAGATACACTGTCCTTGAAAGGGGTTGCCAAGCTTCCCAAAATTACGAATCTCCAGAAATCTCAGAAACTATTTTTTCACCCAAACTGGATGATACTTTCAGGTAATGATCAGTACACTAAGCCCACTTGGTTCCCCAAATTTCGTTCTTCTATGTTGAAGCGTTCGTTTCCAGTAACAGTTTGAATGTTGGCGTTTCACTCTGTTTTCTCCTATATTGATAGATGTATGTGGAACTCTAAATCAAACACGGTTTGTGCTAGCTTCTTGAAACTTGACACGATAATGTAGTTTCAAGTTCTGTCTCTAGGTTTTGTTTCCTCTTGATGTAGCCCTAAGCAGTGACTGGCGAGATACACTGTCCTTGAAAGGGGTTGCCAAGCTTCCCAAAATTACGAATCTCCAGAAATCTCAGCAACTATTTTTTCACCCAAACTGGATGATACTTTCAGGTAATGATCAGTACACTAAGCCCACTTGGTTCCCCAAATTTCGTTCTTCTATGTTGAACCGTTCGTTTCCAGTAACAGTTTGAATTTTGGCGTTTCACTCTGTTTTCTCCTATATTGAGAGATGTATGTGGAACTCTAAATCAAACACGGTTTGTGCTAGCTTCTTGAAACTTGACACGATAATGTAGTTTCAAGTTCTGTCTCTAGGTTTGTTTCCTCTTGATGTAGCCCTAAGCAGTGACTGGCGAGATACACTGTCCTTGAAAGGGGTTGCCAAGCTTCCCAAAATTACGAATCTCCAGAAATCTCAGCAACTATTTTTTCACCCAAACTGGATGATACTTTCAGGTAATGATCAGTACACTAAGCCCACTTGGTTCCCCAAATTTCGTTCTTCTATGTTGAAGCGTTCATTTCCAGTAACAGTTTGAATGTTGGCGTTTCACTCTGCTTTCTCCTATATTGATAGACGTATGTGGAACTCTAAATCAAACACGGTTTGTGCTAGCTTCTTGAAACTTGACACAATAATGTAGTTTCAAGTTCTGTCTCTAGGTTTTGTTTCCTCTTGATGTTGCCCTAAGCAGTGACTGGCGAGATACACTGTCCTTGAAAGGGGTTGCCAAGCTACCCAAAATTACGAATCTCCAGAAATCTCAGCAACTATTTTTTCACCCAAACTGGATGATACTTTCAGGTAATGATCAGTACACTAAGCCCAGTTGGTTCCCCAAATTTCGTTCTTCTATGTTGAAGCGTTCGTTTCCAGTAACAGTTTGAATTTTGGCGTTTCACTCTGTTTTCTCCTATATTGATAGATGTATGTGGAACTCTAAATCAAACACGGTTGTGCTAGCTTCTTGAAACTTGACATGATAATATAGTTTCAAGTTCTATCTCTAGGTTTTGTTTCCTCTTGATGTAGCCCTAAGCAGTGACTGGCGAGATACACTGTCCTTGAAAGGGGTTGCCAAGCTACCCAAAATTACGAATCTCCAGAAATCTCAGCAACAATTTTTTCACCCAAACTGGATGATACTTTCAGGTAATGATCAGTACACTAAGCCCAGTTGGTTCCCCAAATTTCGTTCTTCTATGTTGAAGCGTTCGTTTCCAGTAACAGTTTGAATTTTGGCGTTTCACTCTGTTTTCTCCTATATTGAGAGATGTATGTGGAACTCTAAATCAAACACGGTTTGTGCTAGCTTCTTGAAACTTGACACGATAATGTAGTTTCAAGTTCTGTCTCTAGGTTTTGTTTCCTCTTGATGTAGCCCTAAGCAGTGACTGGCGAGATACACTGTCCTTGAAAGGGGTTGCCAAGCTTCCCAAAATTACGAATCTCCAGAAATCTCAGCAACTATTTTTTCACCCAAACTGGATGATACTTTCAGGTAATGATCAGTACACTAAGCCCACTTGGTTCCCCAAATTTCGTTCTTCTATGTTGAAGCGTTCGTTTCCAGTAACAGTTTGAATTTTGGCGTTTCACTCTGTTTTCTCCTATATTGATAGATGTATGTGGAACTCTAAATCAAACACGGTTTGTGCTAGCTTCTTGAAACTTGACACGATAATGTAGTTTCAAGTTCTATCTCTAGGTTTTGTTTCCTCTTGATGTAGCCCTAAGCAGTGACTGGCGAGATACACTGTCCTTGAAAGGGGTTGCCAAGCTTCCCAAAATTACGAATCTCCAGAAATCTCAGCAACTATTTTTTCACCCAAACTGGATGATACTTTCAGGTAATGATCAGTACACTAAGCCCACTTGGTTCCCCAAATTTCGTTCTTCTATTTTGAAGCGTTCGTTTCCAGTAACAGTTTGAATTTTGGCGTTTCACTCTGTTTTCTCCTATATTGATAGATGTATGTGGAACTCTAAATCAAACACGGTTGTGCTAGCTTCTTGAAACTTGACACGATAATATAGTTTCAAGTTCTATCTCTAGGTTTTGTTTCCTCTTGATGTAGCCCTAAGCAGTGACTGGCGAGATACACTGTCCTTTAAAGGGGTTGCCAAGCTTCCCAAAATTACGAATCTCCAGAAATCTCAGCAACTATTTTTTCACCCAAACTGGATGATACTTTCAGGTAATGATCAGTACACTAAGCCCAGTTGGTTCCCCAAATTTCGTTCTTCTATGTTGAAGCGTTCGTTTCCAGTAACAGTTTGAATTTTGGCGTTTCACTCTGTTTTCTCCTATATTGATAGATGTATGTGGAACTCTAAATCAAACACGGTTTGTGCTAGCTTCTTGAAACTTGACACGATAATGTAGTTTCAAGTTCTGTCTCTAGGTTTTGTTTCCTCTTGATGTAGCCCTAAGCAGTGACTGGCGAGATACACTGTCCTTGAAAGGGGTTGCCAAGCTTCCCAAAATTACGAATCTCCAGAAATCTCAGCAACTATTTTTTCACCCAAACTGGATGATACTTTCAGGTAATGATCAGTACACTAAGCCCACTTGGTTCCCCAAATTTCGTTCTTCTATGTTGAAGCGTTCGTTTCCAGTAACAGTTTGAATCTTGGCGTTTCACTCTGTTTCCTCCAATATTGATAGGTGTACGTGGAACTCTAAATCAAACACGGTTTGTGCTAGCTTCTTCAAACTTGACACGATAATGTAGTTTCAAGTTCTGTCTCTAGGTTTTGTTTCCTCTTGATGTAGCCCTAAGCAGTGACTGGCGAGATACACTGTCCTTGAAAGGGGTTGCCAAGCTTCCCAAAATTACGAATCTCCAGAAATCTCAGCAACTATTTTTTCACCCAAACTGGATGATACTTTCAGGTAATGATCAGTACACTAAGCCCACTTGGTTCCCCAAATTTCGTTCTTCTATGTTTAAGCGTTCGTTTCCAGTAACAGTTTGAATCTTGGCGTTTCACTCTGTTTCCTCCAATATTGATAGGTGTACGTGGAACTCTAAATCAAACACGGTTTGTGCTAGCTTCTTCAAACTTGACACGATAATGTAGTTTCAAGTTCTGTCTCTAGGTTTTGTTTCCTCTTGATGTAGCCCTAAGCAGTGACTGGCGAGATACACTGTCCTTGAAAGGGGTTGCCAAGCTACCCAAAATTACGAATCTCCAGAAATCTCAGCAACTATTTTTTCACCCAAACTGGATGATACTTTCAGGTAATGATCAGTACACTAAGCTCAGTTGGTTCCCCAAATTTCGTTCTTCTATGTTGAAGCGTTCGTTTCCAGTAACAGTTTGAATTTTGGCGTTTCACTCTGTTTTCTCCTATATTGATAGATGTATGTGGAACTCTAAATCAAACAAGGTTTGTGCTAGCTTCTTGAAACTTGACACGATAATGTAGTTTCAAGTTCTATCTCTAGGTTTTGTTTCCTCTTGATGTAGCCCTAAGCAGTGACTGGCGAGATACACTGTCCTTGAAAGGGGTTGCCAAGCTTCCCAAAATTACGAATCTCCAGAAATCTCAGCAACTATTTTTTCACCCAAACTGGATGATACTTTCAGGTAATGATCAGTACACTAAGCCCACTTGGTTCCCCAAATTTCGTTCTTCTATGTTGAAGCGTTCGTTTCCAGTAACAGTTTGAATGTTGGCGTTTCACTCTGTTTTCTCCTATATTGATAGATGTATGTGGAACTCTAAATCAAACACGGTTTGTGCTAGCTTTTTGAAACTTGACACGATAATTTAGTTTCAAGTTCTATCTCGAGGTTTTGTTTCCTCTTGATGTAGCCCTAAGCAGTGACTGGCGAGATACACTGTCCTTGAAAGGGGTTGCCAAGCTTCCCAAAATTACGAATCTCCAGAAATCTCAGAAACTATTTTTTCACCCAAACTGGATGATACTTTCAGGTAATGATCAGTAATCTAAGCCCACTTGGTTCCCCAAATTTCGTTCTTCTATGTTGAAGCGTTCGTTTCCAGTAAGAGTTTGAATTTTGGCGTTTCACTCTGTTTTCTCCTATATTGATAGATGTATGTGGAACTCTAAATCAAACACGGTTTGTGCTAGCTTTTTGAAACTTGACACGATAATATAGTTTCAAGTTCTATCTTGAGGTTTTGTTTCCTCTTGATGTAGCCCTAAGCAGTCACTGGCGAGATACACTGTCCTTGAAAGGGGTTGCCAAGCTTCCCAAAATTACGAATCTCCAGAAATCTCAGAAACTATTTTTTCACCCAAACTGGATGATACTTTCAGGTAATGATCAGTACACTAAGCCCACTTGGTTCCCCAAATTTCGTTCTTCTATGTTGAAGCGTTCGTTTCCAGTAACAGTTTGAATCTTGGCGTTTCACTCTGTTTCCTCCAATATTGATAGGTGTACGTGGAACTCTAAATCAAACACGGTTTGTGCTAGCTTCTTCAAACTTGACACGATAATGTAGTTTCAAGTTCTGTCTCTAGGTTTTGTTTCCTCTTGATGTAGCCCTAAGCAGTGACTGGCGAGATACACTGTCCTTGAAAGGGGTTGCCAAGCTTCCCAAAATTACGAATCTCCAGAAATCTCAGCAACTATTTTTTCACCCAAACTGGATGATACTTTCAGGTAATGATCAGTACACTAAGCCCACTTGGTTCCCCAAATTTCGTTCTTCTATGTTGAAGCGTTCGTTTCCAGTAACAGTTTGAATGTTGGCGTTTCACTCTGTTTTCTCCTATATTGATAGATGTATGTGGAACTCTAAATCAAATACGGTTTGTGCTAGCTTTTTGAAACTTGACACGATAATGTAGTTTCACGTTCTATCTCGAGGTTTTGTTTCCTCTTGATGTAGCCCTAAGCAGTGACTGGCGAGATACACTGTCCTTGAAAGGGGTTGCCAAGCTTCCCAAAATTACGAATCTCTAGAAATCTCAGAAACTATTTTTTCACCCAAACTGGATGATACTTTCAGGTAATGATCAGTACACTAAGCCCACTTGGTTCCCCAAATTTCGTTCTTCTATGTTGAAGCGTTCGTTTCCAGTAACAGTTTGAATTTTGGCGTTTCACTCTGTTTTCTCCTATATTGATAGATGTATGTGGAACTCTAAATCAAACACGGTTTGTGCTAGCTTCTTGAAACTTGACACGATAATGTAGTTTCAAGTTCTATCTCTAGGTTTTGTTTCCTCTTGATGTAGCCCTAAGCAGTGACTGGCGAGATACACTGTCCTTGAAAGGGGTTGCCAAGCTTCCCAAAATTACGAATCTCCAGAAATCTCAGCAACTATTTTTTCACCCAAACTGGATGATACTTTCAGGTAATGATCAGTACACTAAGCCCACTTGGTTCCCCAAATTTCGTTCTTCTATTTTGAAGCGTTCGTTTCCAGTAACAGTTTGAATTTTGGCGTTTCACTCTGTTTTCTCCTATATTGATAGATGTATGTGGAACTCTAAATCAAACACGGTTGTGCTAGCTTCTTGAAACTTGACACGATAATATAGTTTCAAGTTCTATCTCTAGGTTTTGTTTCCTCTTGATGTAGCCCTAAGCAGTGACTGGCGAGATACACTGTCCTTGAAAGGGGTTGCCAAGCTTCCCAAAATTACGAATCTCCAGAAATCTCAGCAACTATTTTTTCACCCAAACTGGATGATACTTTCAGGTAATGATCAGTACACTAAGCCCAGTTGGTTCCCCAAATTTCGTTCTTCTATGTTGAAGCGTTCGTTTCCAGTAACAGTTTGAATTTTGGCGTTTCACTCTGTTTTCTCCTATATTGATAGATGTATGTGGAACTCTAAATCAAACACGGTTTGTGCTAGCTTCTTGAAACTTGACACGATAATGTAGTTTCAAGTTCTGTCTCTAGGTTTTGTTTCCTCTTGATGTAGCCCTAAGCAGTGACTGGCGAGATACACTGTCCTTGAAAGGGGTTGCCAAGCTTCCCAAAATTACGAATCTCCAGAAATCTCAGCAACTATTTTTTCACCCAAACTGGATGATACTTTCAGGTAATGATCAGTACACTAAGCCCACTTGGTTCCCCAAATTTCGTTCTTCTATGTTGAAGCGTTCGTTTCCAGTAACAGTTTGAATCTTGGCGTTTCACTCTGTTTCCTCCAATATTGATAGGTGTACGTGGAACTCTAAATCAAACACGGTTTGTGCTAGCTTCTTCAAACTTGACACGATAATGTAGTTTCAAGTTCTGTCTCTAGGTTTTGTTTCCTCTTGATGTAGCCCTAAGCAGTGACTGGCGAGATACACTGTCCTTGAAAGGGGTTGCCAAGCTTCCCAAAATTACGAATCTCCAGAAATCTCAGAAACTATTTTTTCACCCAAACTGGATGATACTTTCAGGTAATGATCAGTACACTAAGCCCACTTGGTTCCCCAAATTTCGTTCTTCTATGTTGAAGCGTTCGTTTCCAGTAACAGTTTGAATCTTGGCGTTTCACTCTGTTTCCTCCAATATTGATAGGTGTACGTGGAACTCTAAATCAAACACGGTTTGTGCTAGCTTCTTCAAACTTGACACGATAATGTAGTTTCAAGTTCTGTCTCTAGGTTTTGTTTCCTCTTGATGTAGCCCTAAGCAGTGACTGGCGAGATACACTGTCCTTGAAAGGGGTTGCCAAGCTACCCAAAATTACGAATCTCCAGAAATCTCAGCAACTATTTTTTCACCCAAACTGGATGATACTTTCAGGTAATGATCAGTACACTAAGCCCAGTTGGTTCCCCAAATTTCGTTCTTCTATGTTGAAGCGTTCGTTTCCAGTAACAGTTTGAATTTTGGCGTTTCACTCTGTTTTCTCCTATATTGATAGATGTAGGTGGAACTCTAAATCAAACACGGTTTGTGCTAGCTTCTTGAAACTTGACACGATAATGTAGTTTCAAGTTCTATCTCGAGGTTTTGTTTCCTCTTGATGTAGCCCTAAGCAGTGACTGGCGAGATACACTGTCCTTGAAAGGGGTTGCCAAGCTTCCCAAAATTACGAATCTCCAGAAATCTCAGAAACTATTTTTTCACCCAAACTGGATGATACTTTCAGGTAATGATCAGTACACTAAGCCCACTTGGTTCCCTAAATTTCGTTCTTCTATGTTGAACCGTTCGTTTCCAGTAAGAGTTTGAATTTTGGCGTTTCACTCTGTTTTCTCCTATATTGATAGATGTATGTGGAACTCTAAATCAAACACGGTTTGTGCTAGCTTTTTGAAACTTGACACGATAATATAGTTTCAAGTTCTATCTCGAGGTTTTGTTTCCTCTTGATGTAGCCCTAAGCAGTGACTGGCGAGATACACTGTCCTTGAAAGGGGTTGCCAAGCTTCCCAAAATTACGAATCTCCAGAAATCTTAGAAACTATTTTTTCACCCAAACTGGATGATACATTCAGGTAATGATCAGTACACTAAGCCCACTTGGTTCCCCAAATTTCGTTCTTCTATGTTGAAGCGTTCGTTTCCAGTAACAGTTTGAATCTTGGCGTTTCACTCTGTTTCCTCCAATATTGATAGGTGTACGTGGAACTCTAAATCAAACACGGTTTGTGCTAGCTTCTTCAAACTTGACACGATAATGTAGTTTCAAGTTCTGTCTCTAGGTTTTGTTTCCTCTTGATGTAGCCCTAAGCAGTGACTGGCGAGATACACTGTCCTTGAAAGGGGTTGCCAAGCTACCCAAAATTACGAATCTCCAGAAATCTCAGCAACTATTTTTTCACCCAAACTGGATGATACTTTCAGGTAATGATCAGTACACTAAGCCCAGTTGGTTCCCCAAATTTCGTTCTTCTATGTTGAAGCGTTCGTTTCCAGTAACAGTTTGAATTTTGGCGTTTCACTCTGTTTTCTCCTATATTGATAGATGTATGTGGAACTCTAAATCAAACAAGGTTTGTGCTAGCTTCTTGAAACTTGACACGATAATGTAGTTTCAAGTTCTATCTCTAGGTTTTGTTTCCTCTTGATGTAGCCCTAAGCAGTGACTGGCGAGATACACTGTCCTTGAAAGGGGTTGCCAAGCTTCCCAAAATTACGAATCTCCAGAAATCTCAGCAACTATTTTTTCACCCAAACTGGATGATACTTTCAGGTAATGATCAGTACACTAAGCCCACTTGGTTCCCCAAATTTCGTTCTTCTATGTTGAAGCGTTCGTTTCCAGTAACAGTTTGAATCTTGGCGTTTCACTCTGTTTTCTCCTATATTGATAGATGTATGTGGAACTCTAAATCAAACACGGTTTGTGCTAGCTTTTTGAAACTTGACACGATAATGTAGTTTCAAGTTCTATCTCGAGGTTTTGTTTCCTCTTGATGTAGCCCTAAGCAGTGACTGGCGAGATACACTGTCCTTGAAAGGGGTTGCCAAGCTTCCCAAAATTACGAATCTCCAGAAATCTCAGAAACTATTTTTTCACCCAAACTGGATGATACTTTCAGGTAATGATCAGTACACTAAGCCCACTTGGTTCCCCAAATTTCGTTCTTCTATGTTGAACCGTTCGTTTCCAGTAAGAGTTTGAATTTTGGCGTTTCACTCTGTTTTCTCCTATATTGATAGATGTATGTGGAACTCTAAATCAAACACGGTTTGTGCTAGCTTTTTGAAACTTGACACGATAATATAGTTTCAAGTTCTATCTCGAGGTTTTGTTTCCTCTTGATGTAGCCCTAAGCAGTGACTGGCGAGATACACTGTCCTTGAAAGGGGTTGCCAAGCTTCCCAAAATTACGAATCTCCAGAAATCTCAGAAACTATTTTTTCACCCAAACTGGATGATACTTTCAGGTAATGATCAGTACACTAAGCCCACTTGGTTCCCCAAATTTCGTTCTTCTATGTTGAACCGTTCGTTTCCAGTAACAGTTTGAATTTTGGCGTTTCACTCTGTTTTCTCCTATATTGATAGATGTATGTGGAACTCTATATCAAACACGGTTTGTGCTAGCTTCTTGAAACTTGACACGATAATGTAGTTTCAAGTTCTGTCTCTAGGTTTGTTTCCTCTTGATGTAGCCCTAAGCAGTGACTGGCGAGATACACTATCCTTGAAAGGGGTTGCCAAGCTTCCCAAAATTACGAATCTCCAGAAATCTCAGCAACTATTTTTTCACCCAAACTGGATGATACTTTCAGGTAATGATCAGTACACTAAGCCCACTTGGTTCCCCAAATTTCGTTCTTCTATGTTGAACCGTTCGTTTCCAGTAACAGTTTGAATTTTGGCGTTTCACTCTGTTTTCTCCTATATTGATAGATGTATGTGGAACTCTAAATCAAACACGGTTTGAGCTAGCTTCTTGAAACTTGACACGATAATGTAGTTTTAAGTTCTGTCTCTAGGTTTGTTTCCTCTTGATGTAGCCCTAAGCAGGGACTGGCGAGATACACTGTCCTTGAAAGGGGTTGCCAAGCTTCCCAAAATTACGAATCTCCAGAAATCTCAGAAACCATTTTTTCACCCAAACTGGATGATACTTTCAGGTAATGATCAGTACACTAAGCCCACTTGGTTCCCCAAATTTCGTTCTTCTATGTTGAAGCGTTCGTTTCCAGTAACAGTTTGAATGTTGGCGTTTCACTCTGTTTTCTCCTATATTGATAGACGTATGTGGAACTCTAAATCAAACACGGTTTGTGCTAGCTTCTTGAAACTTGACACGATAATGTAGTTTCAAGTTCTGTCTCTAGGTTTTGTTTCCTCTTGATGTTGCCCTAAGCAGTGACTGGCGAGATACACTGTCCTTGAAAGGGGTTGCCAAGCTACCCAAAATTACGAATCTCCAGAAATCTCAGCAACTATTTTTTCACCCAAACTGGATGATACTTTCAGGTAATGATCAGTACACTAAGCCCAGTTGGTTCCCCAAATTTCGTTCTTCTATGTTGAAGCGTTCGTTTCCAGTAACAGTTTGAATTTTGGCGTTTCACTCTGTTTTCTCCTATATTGAGAGATGTATGTGGAACTCTAAATCAAACACGGTTTGTGCTAGCTTCTTGAAACTTGACACGATAATGTAGTTTCAAGTTCTGTCTCTAGGTTTTGTTTCCTCTTGATGTAGCCCTAAGCAGTGACTGGCGAGATACACTGCCCTTGAAAGGGGTTGCCAAGCTTCCCAAAATTACGAATCTCCAGAAATCTCAGCAACTATTTTTTCACCCAAACTGGATGATACTTTCAGGTAATGATCAGTACACTAAGCCCACTTGGTTCCCCAAATTTCGTTCTTCTATGTTGAAGCATTCGTTTCCAGTAACAGTTTGAATTTTGGCGTTTCACTCTGTTTTCTCCTATATTGATAGATGTATGTGGAACTCTAAATCAAACACGGTTTGTGCTAGCTTCTTGAAACTTGACACGATAATGTAGTTTCAAGTTCTGTCTCTAGGTTTTGTTTCCTCTTGATGTAGCCCTAAGCAGTGACTGGCGAGATACACTGTCCTTGAAAGGGGTTGCCAAGCTTCCCAAAATTACGAATCTCCAGAAATCTCAGCAACTATTTTTTCACCCAAACTGGATGATACTTTCAGGTAATGATCAGTACACTAAGCCCACTTGGTTCCCCAAATTTCGTTCTTCTATGTTGAAGCGTTCGTTTCCAGTAACAGTTTGAATGTTGGCGTTTCCCTCTGTTTTCTCCTATATTGATAGATGTATGTGGAACTCTAAATCAAACACGGTTTGTGCTAGCTTCTTGAAACTTGACACGATAATGTAGTTTCAAGTTCTGTCTCTAGGTTTGTTTCCTCTTGATGTAGCCCTAAGCAGTGACTGGCGAGATACACTGTCCTTGAAAGGGGTTGCCAAGCTTCCCAAAATTACGAATCTCCAGAAATCTCAGAAACCATTTTTTCACCCAAACTGGATGATACTTTCAGGTAATGATCAGTACACTAAGCCCACTTGGTTCCCCAAATTTCGTTCTTCTATGTTGAAGCGTTCGTTTCCAGTAACAGTTTGAATGTTGGCGTTTCACTCTGCTTTCTCCTATATTGATAGACGTATGTGGAACTCTAAATCAAACACGGTTTGTGCTAGCTTGTTGAAACTTGACACGATAATGTAGTTTCAAGTTCTGTCTCTAGGTTTTGTTTCCTCTTGATGTTGCCCTAAGCAGTGACTGGCGAGATACACTGTCCTTGAAAGGGGTTGCCAAGCTACCCAAAATTACGAATCTCCAGAAATCTCAGCAACTATTTTTTCACCCAAACTGGATGATACTTTCAGGTAATGATCAGTACACTAAGCCCAGTTGGTTCCCCAAATTTCGTTCTTCTATGTTGAAGCGTTCGTTTCCAGTAACAGTTTGAATTTTGGCGTTTCACTCTGTTTTCTCCTATATTGATAGATGTATGTGGAACTCTAAATCAAACACGGTTGTGCTAGCTTCTTGAAACTTGACACGATAATATAGTTTCAAGTTCTATCTCTAGGTTTTGTTTCCTCTTGATGTAGCCCTAAGCAGTGACTGGCGAGATACACTGTCCTTGAAAGGGGTTGCCAAGCTACCCAAAATTACGAATCTCCAGAAATCTCAGCAACTATTTTTTCACCCAAACTGGATGATACTTTCAGGTAATGATCAGTACACTAAGCCCAGTTGGTTCCCCAAATTTCGTTCTTCTATGTTGAAGCGTTCGTTTCCAGTAACAGTATGAATTTTGGCGTTTCACTCTGTTTTCTCCTATATTGAGAGATGTATGTGGAACTCTAAATCAAACACGGTTTGTGCTAGCTTCTTGAAACTTGACACGATAATGTAGTTTCAAGTTCTGTCTCTAGGTTTGTTTCCTCTTGATGTAGCCCTAAGCAGTGACTGGCGAGATACACTGTCCTTGAAAGGGGTTGCCAAGCTTCCCAAAATTACGAATCTCCAGAAATCTCAGAAACCATTTTTTCACCCAAACTGGATGATACTTTCAGGTAATGATCAGTACACTAAGCCCACTTGGTTCCCCAAATTTCGTTCTTCTATGTTGAAGCGTTCGTTTCCAGTAACAGTTTGAATGTTGGCGTTTCACTCTGCTTTCTCCTATATTGATAGACGTATGTGGAACTCTAAATCAAACACGGTTTGTGCTAGCTTGTTGAAACTTGACACGATAATGTAGTTTCAAGTTCTGTCTCTAGGTTTTGTTTCCTCTTGATGTTGCCCTAAGCAGTGACTGGCGAGATACACTGTCCTTGAAAGGGGTTGCCAAGCTACCCAAAATTACGAATCTCCAGAAATCTCAGCAACTATTTTTTCACCCAAACTGGATGATACTTTCAGGTAATGATCAGTACACTAAGCCCAGTTGGTTCCCCAAATTTCGTTCTTCTATGTTGAAGCGTTCGTTTCCAGTAACAGTTTGAATTTTGGCGTTTCACTCTGTTTTCTCCTATATTGATAGATGTATGTGGAACTCTAAATCAAACACGGTTTGTGCTAGCTTCTTGTAACTTGACACGATAATGTAGTTTCAAGTTCTATCTCGAGGTTTTGTTTCCTCTTGATGTAGCCCTAAGCAGTGACTGGCGAGATACACTGTCCTTGAAAGGGGTTGCCAAGCTTCCCAAAATTACGAATCTCCAGAAATCTCAGAAACTATTTTTTCACCCAAACTGGATGATACTTTCAGGTAATGATCAGTACACTAAGCCCACTTGGTTCCCCAAATTTCGTTCTTCTATGTTGAACCGTTCGTTTTCAGTAAGAGTTTGAATTTTGGCGTTTCACTCTGTTTTCTCCTATATTGATAGATGTATGTGGAACTCTAAATCAAACACGGTTTGTGCTAGCTTTTTGAAACTTGACACGATAATATAGTTTCAAGTTCTATCTCGAGGTTTTGTTTCCTCTTGATGTAGCCCTAAGCAGTGACTGGCGAGATACACTGTCCTTGAAAGGGGTTGCCAAGCTTCCCAAAATTACGAATCTCCAGAAATCTTAGAAACTATTTTTTCACCCAAACTGGATGATACTTTCAGGTAATGATCAGTACACTAAGCCCACTTGGTTCCCCAAATTTCGTTCTTCTATGTTGAAGCGTTCGTTTCCAGTAACAGTTTGAATCTTGGCGTTTCACTCTGTTTCCTCCAATATTGATAGGTGTACGTGGAACTCTAAATCAAACACGGTTTGTGCTAGCTTCTTCAAACTTGACACGATAATGTAGTTTCAAGTTCTGTCTCTAGGTTTTGTTTCCTCTTGATGTAGCCCTAAGCAGTGACTGGCGAGATACACTGTCCTTGAAAGGGGTTGCCAAGCTACCCAAAATTACGAATCTCCAGAAATCTCAGCAACTATTTTTTCACCCAAACTGGATGATACTTTCAGGTAATGATCAGTACACTAAGCCCAGTTGGTTCCCCAAATTTCGTTCTTCTATGTTGAAGCGTTCGTTTCCAGTAACAGTTTGAATTTTGGCGTTTCACTCTGTTTTCTCCTATATTGATAGATGTATGTGGAACTCTAAATCAAACAAGGTTTGTGCTAGCTTCTTGAACCTTGACACGATAATGTAGTTTCAAGTTCTATCTCTAGGTTTTGTTTCCTCTTGATGTAGCCCTAAGCAGTGACTGGCGAGATACACTGTCCTTGAAAGGGGTTGCCAAGCTTCCCAAAATTACGAATCTCCAGAAATCTCAGCAACTATTTTTTCACCCAAACTGGATGATACTTTCAGGTAATGATCAGTACACTAAGCCCACTTGGTTCCCCAAATTTCGTTCTTCTATGTTGAAGCGTTCGTTTCCAGTAACAGTTTGAATCTTGGCGTTTCACTCTGTTTTCTCCTATATTGATAGATGTATGTGGAACTCTAAATCAAACACGGTTTGTGCTAGCTTTTTGAAACTTGACACGATAATGTAGTTTCAAGTTCTATCTCGAGGTTTTGTTTCCTCTTGATGTAGCCCTAAGCAGTGACTGGTGAGATACACTGTCCTTGAAAGGGGTTGCCAAGCTTCCCAAAATTACGAATCTCCAGAAATCTCAGAAACTATTTTTTCACCCAAACTGGATGATACTTTCAGGTAATGATCAGTACACTAAGCCCACTTGGTTCCCCAAATTTCGTTCTTCTATGTTGAACCGTTCGTTTCCAGTAAGAGTTTGAATTTTGGCGTTTCACTCTGTTTTCTCCTATATTGATAGATGTATGTGGAACTCTAAATCAAACACGGTTTGTGCTAGCTTTTTGAAACTTGACACGATAATATAGTTTCAAGTTCTATCTCGAGGTTTTGTTTCCTCTTGATGTAGCCCTAAGCAGTGACTGGCGAGATACACTGTCCTTGAAAGGGGTTGCCAAGCTTCCCAAAATTACGAATCTCCAGAAATCTCAGAAACTATTTTTTCACCCAAACTGGATGATACTTTCAGGTAATGATCAGTACACTAAGCCCACTTGGTTCCCCAAATTTCGTTCTTCTATGTTGAACCGTTCGTTTCCAGTAACAGTTTGAATTTTGGCGTTTCACTCTGTTTTCTCCTATATTGATAGATGTATGTGGAACTCTATATCAAACACGGTTTGTGCTAGCTTCTTGAAACTTGGCACGATAATGTAGTTTCAAGTTCTGTCTCTAGGTTTGTTTCCTCTTGATGTAGCCCTAAGCAGTGACTGGCGAGATACACTATCCTTGAAAGGGGTTGCCAAGCTTCCCAAAATTACGAATCTCCAGAAATCTCAGCAACTATTTTTTCACCCAAACTGGATGATACTTTCAGGTAATGATCAGTACACTAAGCCCACTTGGTTCCCCAAATTTCGTTCTTCTATGTTGAACCGTTCGTTTCCAGTAACAGTTTGAATTTTGGCGTTTCACTCTGTTTTCTCCTATATTGATAGACGTATGTGGAACTCTAAATCAAACACGGTTTGTGCTAGCTTCTTCAAACTTGACACGATAATGTAGTTTCAAGTTCTGTCTCTAGGTTTTGTTTCCTCTTGATGTTGCCCTAAGCAGTGACTGGCGAGATACACTGTCCTTGAAAGGGGTTGCCAAGCTACCCAAAATTACGAATCTCCAGAAATCTCAGCAACTATTTTTTCACCCAAACTGGATGATACTTTCAGGTAATGATCAGTACACTAAGCCCAGTTGGTTCCCCAAATTTCGTTCTTCTATGTTGAAGCGTTCGTTTCCAGTAACAGTTTGAATTTTGGCGTTTCACTCTGTTTTCTCCTATATTGAGAGATGTATGTGGAACTCTAAATCAAACACGGTTTGTGCTAGCTTCTTGAAACTTGACACGATAATGTAGTTTCAAGTTCTGTCTCTAGGTTTTGTTTCCTCTTGATGTAGCCCTAAGCAGTGACTGGCGAGATACACTGCCCTTGAAAGGGGTTGCCAAGCTTCCCAAAATTACGAATCTCCAGAAATCTCAGCAACTATTTTTTCACCCAAACTGGATGATACTTTCAGGTAATGATCAGTACACTAAGCCCACTTGGTTCCCCAAATTTCGTTCTTCTATGTTGAAGCATTCGTTTCCAGTAACAGTTTGAATTTTGGCGTTTCACTCTGTTTTCTCCTATATTGATAGATGTATGTGGAACTCTAAATCAAACACGGTTTGTGCTAGCTTCTTGAAACTTGACACGATAATGTAGTTTCAAGTTCTGTCTCTAGGTTTTGTTTCCTCTTGATGTAGCCCTAAGCAGTGACTGGCGAGATACACTGTCCTTGAAAGGGGTTGCCAAGCTTCCCAAAATTACGAATCTCCAGAAATCTCAGCAACTATTTTTTCACCCAAACTGGATGATACTTTCAGGTAATGATCAGTACACTAAGCCCACTTGGTTCCCCAAATTTCGTTCTTCTATGTTGAAGCGTTCGTTTCCAGTAACAGTTTGAATGTTGGCGTTTCCCTCTGTTTTCTCCTATATTGATAGATGTATGTGGAACTCTAAATCAAACACGGTTTGTGCTAGCTTCTTGAAACTTGACACGATAATGTAGTTTCAAGTTCTGTCTCTAGGTTTGTTTCCTCTTGATGTAGCCCTAAGCAGTGACTGGCGAGATACACTGTCCTTGAAAGGGGTTGCCAAGCTTCCCAAAATTACGAATCTCCAGAAATCTCAGAAACCATTTTTTCACCCAAACTGGATGATACTTTCAGGTAATGATCAGTACACTAAGCCCACTTGGTTCCCCAAATTTCGTTCTTCTATGTTGAAGCGTTCGTTTCCAGTAACAGTTTGAATGTTGGCGTTTCACTCTGCTTTCTCCTATATTGATAGACGTATGTGGAACTCTAAATCAAACACGGTTTGTGCTAGCTTGTTGAAACTTGACACGATAATGTAGTTTCAAGTTCTGTCTCTAGGTTTTGTTTCCTCTTGATGTTGCCCTAAGCAGTGACTGGCGAGATACACTGTCCTTGAAAGGGGTTGCCAAGCTACCCAAAATTACGAATCTCCAGAAATCTCAGCAACTATTTTTTCACCCAAACTGGATGATACTTTCAGGTAATGATCAGTACACTAAGCCCAGTTGGTTCCCCAAATTTCGTTCTTCTATGTTGAAGCGTTCGTTTCCAGTAACAGTTTGAATTTTGGCGTTTCACTCTGTTTTCTCCTATATTGATAGATGTATGTGGAACTCTAAATCAAACACGGTTGTGCTAGCTTCTTGAAACTTGACACGATAATATAGTTTCAAGTTCTATCTCTAGGTTTTGTTTCCTCTTGATGTAGCCCTAAGCAGTGACTGGCGAGATACACTGTCCTTGAAAGGGGTTGCCAAGCTACCCAAAATTACGAATCTCCAGAAATCTCAGCAACTATTTTTTCACCCAAACTGGATGATACTTTCAGGTAATGATCAGTACACTAAGCCCAGTTGGTTCCCCAAATTTCGTTCTTCTATGTTGAAGCGTTCGTTTCCAGTAACAGTATGAATTTTGGCGTTTCACTCTGTTTTCTCCTATATTGAGAGATGTATGTGGAACTCTAAATCAAACACGGTTTGTGCTAGCTTCTTGAAACTTGACACGATAATGTAGTTTCAAGTTCTGTCTCTAGGTTTGTTTCCTCTTGATGTAGCCCTAAGCAGTGACTGGCGAGATACACTGTCCTTGAAAGGGGTTGCCAAGCTTCCCAAAATTACGAATCTCCAGAAATCTCAGAAACCATTTTTTCACCCAAACTGGATGATACTTTCAGGTAATGATCAGTACACTAAGCCCACTTGGTTCCCCAAATTTCGTTCTTCTATGTTGAAGCGTTCGTTTCCAGTAACAGTTTGAATGTTGGCGTTTCACTCTGCTTTCTCCTATATTGATAGACGTATGTGGAACTCTAAATCAAACACGGTTTGTGCTAGCTTGTTGAAACTTGACACGATAATGTAGTTTCAAGTTCTGTCTCTAGGTTTTGTTTCCTCTTGATGTTGCCCTAAGCAGTGACTGGCGAGATACACTGTCCTTGAAAGGGGTTGCCAAGCTACCCAAAATTACGAATCTCCAGAAATCTCAGCAACTATTTTTTCACCCAAACTGGATGATACTTTCAGGTAATGATCAGTACACTAAGCCCAGTTGGTTCCCCAAATTTCGTTCTTCTATGTTGAAGCGTTCGTTTCCAGTAACAGTTTGAATTTTGGCGTTTCACTCTGTTTTCTCCTATATTGATAGATGTATGTGGAACTCTAAATCAAACACGGTTGTGCTAGCTTCTTGAAACTTGACACGATAATATAGTTTCAAGTTCTATCTCTAGGTTTTGTTTCCTCTTGATGTAGCCCTAAGCAGTGACTGGCGAGATACACTGTCCTTGAAAGGGGTTGCCAAGCTACCCAAAATTACGAATCTCCAGAAATCTCAGCAACTATTTTTTCACCCAAACTGGATGATACTTTCAGGTAATGATCAGTACACTAAGCCCAGTTGGTTCCCCAAATTTCGTTCTTCTATGTTGAAGCGTTCGTTTCCAGTAACAGTATGAATTTTGGCGTTTCACTCTGTTTTCTCCTATATTGAGAGATGTATGTGGAACTCTAAATCAAACACGGTTTGTGCTAGCTTCTTGAAACTTGACACGATAATGTAGTTTCAAGTTCTGTCTCTAGGTTTTGTTTCCTCTTGATGTAGCCCTAAGCAGTGACTGGCGAGATACACTGTCCTTGAAAGGGGTTGCCAAGCTTCCCAAAATTACGAATCTCCAGAAATCTCAGAAACTATTTTTTCACCCAAACTGGATGATACTTTCAGGTAATGATCAGTACACTAAGCCCACTTGGTTCCCCAAATTTCGTTCTTCTATGTTGAAGCGTTCGTTTCCAGTAACAGTTTGAATGTTGGCGTTTCACTCTGTTTTCTCCTATATTGATAGATGTATGTGGAACTCTAAATCAAACACGGTTTGTGCTAGCTTCTTGAAACTTGACACGATAATGTAGTTTCAAGTTCTGTCTCTAGGTTTTGTTTCCTCTTGATGTAGCCCTAAGCAGTGACTGGCGAGATACACTGTCCTTGAAAGGGGTTGCCAAGCTTCCCAAAATTACGAATCTCCAGAAATCTCAGCAACTATTTTTTCACCAAAACTGGATGATACTTTCAGGTAATGATCAGTACACTAAGCCCACTTGGTTCCCCAAATTTCGTTCTTCTATGTTGAAGCGTTCGTTTCCAGTAACCGTTTGAATTTTGGCGTTTCACTCTGTTTTCTCCTATATTGAGAGATGTATGTGGAACTCTAAATCAAACACGGTTTGTGCTAGCTTCTTGAAACTTGACACGATAATGTAGTTTCAAGTTCTGTCTCTAGGTTTGTTTCCTCTTGATGTAGCCCTAAGCAGTGACTGGCGAGATACACTGTCCATGAAAGGGGTTGCCAAGCTTCCCAAAATTACGAATCTCCAGAAATCTCAGCAACTATTTTTTCACCCAAACTGGATGATACTTTCAGGTAATGATCAGTACACTAAGCCCACTTGGTTCCCCAAATTTCGTTCTTCTATGTTGAAGCGTTCATTTCCAGTAACAGTTTGAATGTTGGCGTTTCACTCTGCTTTCTCCTATATTGATAGACGTATGTGGAACTCTAAATCAAACACGGTTTGTGCTAGCTTCTTGAAACTTGACACGATAATGTAGTTTCAAGTTCTGTCTCTAGGTTTTGTTTCCTCTTGATGTTGCCCTAAGCAGTGACTGGCGAGATACACTGTCCTTGAAAGGGGTTGCCAAGCTACCCAAAATTACGAATCTCCAGAAATCTCAGCAACTATTTTTTCACCCAAACTGGATGATACTTTCAGGTAATGATCAGTACACTAAGCCCAGTTGGTTCCCCAAATTTCGTTCTTCTATGTTGAAGCGTTCGTTTCCAGTAACAGTTTGAATTTTGGCGTTTCACTCTGTTTTCTCCTATATTGATAGATGTATGTGGAACTCTAAATCAAACACGGTTGTGCTAGCTTCTTGAAACTTGACATGATAATATAGTTTCAAGTTCTATCTCTAGGTTTTGTTTCCTCTTGATGTAGCCCTAAGCAGTGACTGGCGAGATACACTGTCCTTGAAAGGGGTTGCCAAGCTACCCAAAATTACGAATCTCCAGAAATCTCAGCAACTATTTTTTCACCCAAACTGGATGATACTTTCAGGTAATGATCAGTACACTAAGCCCAGTTGGTTCCCCAAATTTCGTTCTTCTATGTTGAAGCGTTCGTTTCCAGTAACAGTTTGAATTTTGGCGTTTCACTCTGTTTTCTCCTATATTGAGAGATGTATGTGGAACTCTAAATCAAACACGGTTTGTGCTAGCTTCTTGAAACTTGACACGATAATGTAGTTTCAAGTTCTGTCTCTAGGTTTTGTTTCCTCTTGATGTAGCCCTAAGCAGTGACTGGCGAGATACACTGTCCTTGAAAGGGGTTGCCAAGCTTCCCAAAATTACGAGTCTCCAGAAATCTCAGCAACTATTTTTTCACCCAAACTGGATGATACTTTCAGGTAATGATCAGTACACTAAGCCCACTTGGTTCCCCAAATTTCGTTCTTCTATGTTGAAGCGTTCGTTTCCAGTAACAGTTTGAATCTTGGCGTTTCACTCTGTTTCCTCCAATATTGATAGGTGTACGTGGAACTCTAAATCAAACACGGTTTGTGCTAGCTTCTTCAAACTTGACACGATAATGTAGTTTCAAGTTCTGTCTCTAGGTTTTGTTTCCTCTTGATGTAGCCCTAAGCAGTGACTGGCGAGATACACTGTCCTTGAAAGGGGTTGCCAAGCTTCCCAAAATTACGAATCTCCAGAAATCTCAGCAACTATTTTTTCACCCAAACTGGATGATACTTTCAGGTAATGATCAGTACACTAAGCCCACTTGGTTCCCCAAATTTCGTTCTTCTATGTTGAAGCGTTCGTTTCCAGTAACAGTTTGAATCTTGGCGTTTCACTCTGTTTCCTCCAATATTGATAGGTGTACGTGGAACTCTAAATCAAATACGGTTTGTGCTAGCTTCTTCAAACTTGACACGATAATGTAGTTTCAAGTTCTGTCTCTAGGTTTTGTTTCCTCTTGATGTAGCCCTAAGCAGTG